>NC_050573.1:536366072-536486072 GCF_011100635.1 Trichosurus vulpecula
GGCCCCTAGGTGTATGGTGTTATCGTTGAGGAGTGGCAAGTAGGCCAGTGAATTTGGATTCTAGAACTTGTGGGAGAGAATAAAGAATGAGAAAACATGAAAGGTAGGAAGGGCTTAGGATGTGAAGGGGCTTAGGCACCTAACAGCGCTTTATAATTGATCCTGGTAGTAATAGGGAACCACTAGAGCATATTGAGAAGGGCTAGGGTGACATGGTCACACTCAGACTACAGGAAACCTTCTTTGGCTGCTGAGTAGAAGATGTATTGGACTCCAGAGAGACTTGAGGCGGGGCAGTCTGGGAAGCCCTTTCCCCACTCCATAACAACTTGCAGAGAAGTTGGTTCTTTGGATTGAGTTGTTTTGTCAATTAGTCATGTCAGGTTCTTCATGACTTTATTTGGAGTTTTCTTGGCAAAGATACTAGAGTGCTTTGCCGTTTCCTTCTCCTGATCATTTTATAGTTGGGGTAACTGAAGCAAACAGGGTTAAGTGACTTCCCTAGGGTCACACAGCTGATGTGAGGCCAAATTTGAATTCAGAGCCTCAGGATCTGACTCTAGGCTCTGTATTCTATCCATTGTGAACCCAGCTGCCCTAAATCAGGGGAGGGGGCAAAGCAGGAAAGCAGGGAAGGGAAAGAGTAGCTTCTCTCTTGCTAAAGTACCTTCCAGGGAACAACACTGCCTCCTCTGGCATTATGGGGCAGCCTCCCCAGCAGTGGCTTTGCTGTCCTGGAGTCTCTGTTACTCCCCACAGGGTGGTTTCTATTTCCCTCCCTGCTTCCCTGCCCCCATCCCAATGAGGATGTCTTTCTGCTTGTCTTGGGCATGGTCTGCGGTAAAAAAAAAAAAAAAAAAAGCAAATTCCTTGTCACATCCCTGAGTGATAATCTCTTTTTCAGTAGAACTTAACTTGGAAAGCCATTCCTCAATGCTAGAATTCTTTCCATAAACAAAACTTATCCAGGAGTTTATCAGGCCTTCTGAGTAAGGATGGGGAGACTGACGCTGTTATCTCTCAGGTCACCACCATTCCTGCCAACACCACCTGCTCGCATTCAGGGATGCTGTTTTAGAACCAGATACTTTGCTATCCCCTGGGATCCCCCCTTCCTGAAAGCAAAACACCAGCTCCCATATGGCTATCTTAGCTGCCACTCTTTTGGCAGGCTCTGCTTCAGAAAATGGCACCAAATCAAGGAATTCCATATTCCCCTCGTTCTGCCAATTACCACTTTGTCATCTGCTATGTCTCCATAGAGACAGCTATTTCTATTGCCTACGGTAATGTAAATATCAAGACATTAAAAAAAATCCTCCAAGCCACAGACTGGTGTGGCCTTCTGGACTTCAACGCCACCAATTGCAAATGGACCACATTCTACGAGAGTGAGGACCCTTGACCCTCCCCGGCTGTTAGAGAAGGTGCCAGCTCCATTCGGGCATAGTTCTACAGGACAATTACGCCTAATGGGGTGGCCACTTATGTGACATCAAGCTGTCTGCTTAATACAACCACAATGTCTTGTTCCAAGGCTTCCTCTTATCAAAAGCCAAAAATGGTCTCCTCTCCCCTCTCCCCCTCCTCCTACTTTTAGGGGCACAGGGAGTAGCAACAATTTTCTAGGTGCAGTGAGTTTTTCTGCAGGACTCCTTTGTCTTTGTGTCCATTAATCAGGTGTTTGGAGGGAATTCTTTGATGCTTGCTTATTTCCTTGTATTATATATGATCCTAAAATCACAGATTAAGAGCAGGAAAAGGACCCTTAGGGAATCATCTAGGCCACCCCCTTCATTTTATGGGCAAGGTACTGAGACTTGGAGATGTTAAATCACTTACCCAGGATTGTCATCATCATCATCACCATGAACATCATAGCCAGCCAGCATTCATAAAGTGCCTAGTATGTGCCAGGCACTGTACTGAACATCTTATAAATATTATCTTATTTGATCTTTGCAGCAACCCTGCAAAACAGGTAATGTGATTTTATAGTTGAACAAATTTTACAATTTAAATTGTAAACTTTTACATTTTGAACAAATGGAGGCAGACAGAGGTTAAGTGACTTGCCCAGGGTCACACAGCTAATCTAAGGTCATATTTGAACTCTAGTCTTCCTGACTCTAGGCCCAGTGGTCTATCCGTTGCTCCACCTAGTGCCACCTATCTTTCAATATATACCTAAAAAGTGTCTGAGCTGGGATTTGAACTCTGATCTTACTTATTCTAAGTCTAGCACTTTATCCAGTCTATCTCAGCTCTTGGCACTGGGCCTAGAACATAGGAAGCACTTGATAAATGTTTTGACTGACTGATTTCAAGCTAATGGACTAATTTGTTAGTATGATTTAGGTAGATTCTGGATCATTTAGAGCATTAAGGACTTTAGGGTTCATCTATTCTGGACCCTTCATTTTGCAGTTAAGGAAGTAGAGGTCCGGAGGGGGTAATATCACTTGCTCAAGCTCATATACATAAGTGTCCGTCAGAATTCAAACTCATGTCCTTTGGCTCTAAATCCAGCATTCTTTCTATTGTCTGTTTTCTGGCCTCAACTGGAAAACATCAATTGTTTTATATTCCATTTGTCATCCATTTGTTAATTCCATTGTCATCCTCCTCCTCTTCATCATCGTCCGTCTCTTCAAGGACTTATCTGTTTTGTCCACTGTGCAGAAGAAGTTAAACACAATCACTGCATTTGCTTTCCTCTAATTCAATTGCCTGGGCCTTCCCCTGTACCTGCTTCCCCACATCTGTCTGTTGAGATCCTTGTTTTCCTAGTGTCCACATCACTGAGCAGTTTCTCAGAGAAATCTTTCCTTAAGCCCCCAGCCGTAAATGATCCATCTCTACTCTGCTGTTCAGTCATTTCAATCGTTTCTGACTCTTCACGACCCCATCTGAGGTTTTCCCGGCAGAGATCCTGGAGTGGTTTGCCATTTCCTTCTCCAGCTCATTTTACAGCTGAGGAAACCGAGGCAAACAGGGTTAAGTGACTTGCCTAATGTCACACAGCTAGTAAGTGTCTGAGGCCAGATTTGAATATAGGTCATTCTAACTCTAAGACTGGCACTCTATCTAAGGCACCTAGATGCCTTATGTCTCTACATATTAAAACAAAACAAGACAAACAAAATGAAGCCTACTCTCTTGGATTTCTCTGATGCACCTTTATCATGCTCATTTAGTAATTATCTTCCTTATTAGATTGTAGGCTCTGAGAGTCTGTGCCTTTCTTTATCATTGTATCTCCCAGCATCAAGCTCCCAGTATTTTATACAGAAAAAGGACCTTAGTAAATGTTCTTTGGATTGAATTGGTGACACAAAACTAAAATATGTGAAACAATTCAAATCTAATTAGAAAAGCTCATGTCTAGTTCCAGTGGGGAGTATCTTCCAATCACAGACACAGAGGCTCTCAGTGTGGCATTTTCCTCAGACCAAGCAACCAATCATTCAATCAGCCCTCATTTGTTAAGTATTTACCATGTACCAAGCACTGTGCTAAGCATTCGAGATACCTATACAAAGAATGAAACAATTCTAATTTGCCAGAATTACTCTCTCATAGGGAATCCAAGTACAAATAGAGAATAAATATAAAGAGCATAAGTACAAATCAGTGCAAAATAGTTAAATACAAAGTATCTGGGAAAAGACACCAATAGCCGGGGGATCACTACTTCACGTTATGATTTACCGTTGGCACTCAGTCGTGTCCAACTCTCTGTGACCATGTTTAGGGTTTTCTTGGCAAAGATACTGGAGTGGTTTGCCATTTCCTTCTCCAGCTCATTTTACATATGAGGAAACTGAGGCAAACAGGATTAAATGGCTTGCCCAGGGTCACACAGTTAGTAAATGTATGAGGCCAGATTTGACCTCAAGAGGATGAGTCTCCCTGACTCCAGGCTTGGTGGTCTATCCACCATGCCACCTAGCTGCCTTCTACTTCATGTAGAAGGTAGTATTTGAGGTTCATCCTTAAGAAAGAGGGGGTTTCTATGGGATGATAACGAGGAAGGAATGCATTCCAGGCTTGGGTGACCAGCCCTGTGAAGACAGGAGATGTTGTGTCATGATGGGTCAGACATGCTGTGTCATCCTCTGGACAATCCACCTGTTCCTGTTATAGTGCTGTGGGCCTATCCAAACTTCATTTTCTCTTGAAAGTATAGTGTCCTGCTAATAACAGTAATGCTGATACTCCTAGTACTAATAGCTAATATTGATGCAGTGTTTTGAGGATTGCAAAGCAGTTTACATTCATTACTTCATTTGATCTTTGCAACAACCCTCTGAGGTAGGTGCTGTCATTATCAGCAGTTTCACACGAGAAAACTGAGGCTGAGAGAGGTTGAATAACCTGCCCCGAAGGATCTGAACTCAGGTCTTTCCTAATGTCATATCTAACATTCTATCTGGTTTACCACTGACTCGTTACATCACCATGAACACGTTCCAGAGAGAAGGCCAGTTTAGCTGGATCAGTGTGTAGGAGAGGGAGTCATAGCCAACATGTCTGAAAAGATAAGATGAAGCCAGATCGTGAAGCGCTTTAAAAGCTGAATAGACGAGCTTATGTTTTAGGCTCTCACATGAAAGCAGATAAAGGATGTCACTGTTCCCCAATGTGCCTGGATAACAAAGAGAGGAAATGCAGCTCCGTATTCTGTCCCAAGGCCCCTTCTCTTCTTCTTGCAGAATTTGGGGCAAGACAAGGCCATAGAATGTGGGGTGAGGGTGGTTCTGAAATGGGTTAATGCTATTCCTGCCAACTCAGCAGGGAGTTAGCTTATGCGAGGCTCAAATGAGATAATGCATGTAAAACATTTTGTGAACTTCAAAGCACTCACTCTCTAAGTGTCAGCTTTTTTACCTGACAGTTTAAGCTTTTTGGCACAAAAAATAAAAAAAAGGGAAAAAAAAACTTGGGATGCAGCATCCTCTGGACAATGTACCAACATTAACCCCATCTGTTCCTGTTGCAGTGCTGTGGGCCTCTCCTGAAAGGATAGTGTACTGCGAATAGCAATAATGCTGCTCCTCCCTCTACTAATAGCTAATATTGATAGGCTGTTTTGAGGATGGCAAAGCAGTTTACATTCATTACTTCATTTGGTCTTTGCAACAACCCTCTGATAACCCTCATTATCCTCATTTTCACATGAGAGAACTGAGGCTGAGAGATCCTGTGCCCAGGATCACACAGGCAATAAGTTTCTGAGGCAGGATTTGAACTCAGGTCTTTGCTGATGCTACATCAAACATTCTATCTGGTTTACCACTGACTAGTTATATCATCATGAATAATTTGCTGGATTTGAAGTCATCGTGGCTCAGATTCAAATCCTGCCTGGAATGCCGGGTGACACAGTGGAAACATCATTGGTTCTGTAGGTAAAGGACCTGGGTTCGCATTCTCCGTCTGATACTAGCTGTGCTACCGTGGGCATTTCCTTATTCTGAACCTCAGTTTCTTCATCTGTTAAGTGGGGCTGATAATATTAGCACCTCTTGTACAAGACTACTTATGAAGATCAAGTGAGATAATATCGGCTTTTTATTTATTTTTTTTTTTGGAGGGGAGAAGGGAAGGCAATTGGGGTCAAGTGACTTGCCCAAGGTCACACAGCTAGTAAGTGTGTCAAGTGTCTGAGTCCGGATTTGAACTCAGGTCCTCCTGACTCCTGGGCCAGTGCTCTTTTCACTGCACCACCCAGCTGCCTCTGCTTTCTGCAAAACTTATTAGATTTTATAGAGTACCTTCCTCTGAACATCTCTATAAATTTCTTAGGCAATTTCTGCAACCATGATCTATCAGATGTGGAAGTGTAACCTTCAGTCACTGTGTTTCTTAAGAGATTATCTTCACATATCACATGAAGGGCCATCCTAATGTGGTTATTGCAGCTTTCTGGGCTGTCTCTGTGACAGGTGGCTTGGCAGGACATCGTCCCTCTGCAGAGACCGAGCTGCATTCAATGAAGATGTAAAATATACATGGTCATAAATATACATGAATCTAAAGTCATGCGATTAATTAATTGACTCAACAAATAACTGTGTAACTCCTCCTTAGGGTCAGGCTACCCCTAGGATAAATCTAGACTCCACGTGAGTCCAGAGTAAGACTTCCTTTTCTGAGAAGGGCTCTCTTGGGCCGTGGGTAATGTGTATATATTGTTAGTTTGAAACCTAGGAGAAGTCATCCTCAACCCTTCAGTATTTCTCCTCACTCCACGCCCAACATATCCAATTAGTATCCAAGTCTTATTGATTCTACCTCCCCAATATCTCTCACATCCACCCCCTTCTTTCCTCACTGCTCCCCCCATATGGCACCCACCCTAGTTCCAGCACTTATCACTTCTTGACTTGATTATTTAAATAGCCTCCTAACTGATCCTTCTGTCTCCAATCTCTCCCTTCTCCATTTCATTCTTCCCACAACAACCAAAGGGATATTCCTAAAGCACAGATCTGATCAGGTCACTCCCCTGCTTAAGACGTTCCAGTGGCTCTGTCTTGCCTCTAGGCTCAAAGAAAAATGTCTCTATTATTTACAGCTCCTCATAATCTGTCTCCATTCTCCCTTTCCAGACTTGACAAACATTCTCCTTCATATTCTATGCAGTCTAACCAAACTAACCTACTTGTCCCTCACAAATAAAATTGGGTCCTGTGTCTCTGTACCTCTGTATAATCATGTGCCTCTCTCTGTCCCTGCCCCCTTAGAATCCCTAGCTCCTTCAAAACTAAGGTCTACCGACCAAGAAATAAAGGCAATTACACAAGTTAAAACAGCTAATTTCAATTACATGAAACTGAAAATCTTCTGAACAGACAAAATTAATGCACCTAGAATAAGAAGGGAAGTAGTTGAATGGGGGAAAAATCCTTCATGTCTTGTTTTCACAAGTATACAACATAAAAAGAAAAGCAAAACAACTTATATATAGCAACTATATCCCTCTAGGCAATGAGTCAAAAATGGCAGGATGTATAGGGGAATGTGTGTGTAGGGACTGTTTTTGAGGAAAGATTTTGGCATTTTCCTCTATTTTATGCTTTTTGGGCAGCTGGTTGGCACAGTGGATAGAGTGCCAAGTCTGGAGTCAGGAAGACTTCTCTTTCTGAGTTCAAATCTGGCCTCAGACATTTACTAGCTATGTGACCCTGGTCAAGTCACTTAACAATGTTTGCCTCAGTTTCTTCTTCTGTAAAATGAATTGGAGGAAGCAATGGCAAACCATTCCAGTATCTTTGCCAAGAAAACACCAAATATGGTCAAAGAGTTGGTCAGGACTGAAAACAACTGAACAACAGTAGGTAGACCTTGAAATGAATTTGGAAGGCTTGAGAGATTCTAAGAGGTAGGGGTGGAGAGAGGCACGTGGAGAACGCACTAGGATGGCAAGGGTTAGCTTGTCAGTCAAAGTCCAGTGTAGGTAATCACATGATCGGGGCAAACTTCCCCAAGGGATTAAATAAGGGAAAAACCTGGGAGATCTTTGCCAGAAACCAGCAGGCATCCATCTTCCATGAGTGGGTCTGCTTGGATATGCAAAGACTAACCTGCACTTAAAATAAATTTTATTCATGACTTTTGTTTTTACATTTTATTCATTTCTGGATAGACCCTTACTCTGCTCTCCTTTTTCCATTCCCAAATGAAGCCTCCCTTGTGACAACAACAGAAACAACAAAAACAGTTAAAGCCAAACTAAGCATTAACTTGGTATGAAAGTGTATTTGGCACGCCTTATCTGTAGTCCACTATTCCTGTCTGAGAAAAAGAGAGAGATACTTCCTTGTATAGGGTCAAGATTGGCCCTTATAATTAATTACTCAGAGTACTCAAACTCGTTTTAGGGTTTTTTTTGTTTTTGCTTTTGTTCTTGAGATTAAATACCTTTCAAAGAAAGAGAAAGGAAGGAAACTAACATTTATGAAGTCCCTGCTATGTGCATGGTAGTGTGCCAAGTGCTTTATATTATCTCACTGGATCATAGGTATCCTCATTTTATGGTTGAGAAAACTGAGGCAGAAAGAGGTTAAGTGACTGCCCCAGGGCTTTACAGCTAATAAGTGTTTGAGACTGTAACTGACCTTTGGTCTTCCTGACCATGTCCAGTACATTGCTGTGCCACTTAGGTACCTTTAAAAGTCAGAAACTCAGTATTTAAAAAATAAATTAGTTTTGGGATATGTAGAGAAAAAAAGATTTAAAATTAAATGAAATCCAAGGTGCTTCTACTGCAACATGCTTTTCTTCTCCAGAAAATGGTTTTTAGTAAGATATTTTATGACTCTGTACAGTACGTGTATTTCTCGATCTGTCAAAAAAAAATTATTAAGTGCCTACTGGTGCAGTGGAGAGTGCCAGGATTGGAATCAGGAAGACTCTTCTTGAGTTCACATCTGGCCTTAGACACTTACTAGCTATGTGACTCTGGGCAGCTCACTTAACTCTGTTTACCTCAGTTTCCTCATTTGTAAAATGAGCTGGAGAAGGAAATGGCAAACCACTGCAGTATCTTTGCCAAGAAAACAGGAATTGGGGACACAACTGAAAAGACAAAGTAACGACTTACTTCACAAGTTATTCAACCTGAGTTATCTCTAAGTGCTGATGTCTCAGGTCCCTTCCAGCTCTAAATTCATGATCTTGGAGGTATTCTCCAACTTACCAATGGACTTTCTCAAAATATGCTCCTTAGAACTAAACAATGCTTCAGATGTGGTCTGATTTGAGCAGGTAGAATGGAGGGAAAGATAGCATTAGTTTCTTTTGAGCTGACATCACCATGAATAATTATGGACATTTTTGGATGGTTTTCTTCCCTTCTAATCCACTTTATTTTTGAATCCCTTTCAGGAGAAATGTATGGATTGAAAGAAATGTTGCACATTAGGCAAAGGGGTTTCAGAGCCCATTGAGGGAAATATACAGTGTGTTCTGTGAATTTTCAATAGGAGTTGGCAGTAAATGAAGCCCTTTGCCCTGTTCTTCAAGGCATGAGCAGCTAACACCATTAGAGGCTGCTCATTATTTGAAAATAAAGGTGTATTTTAGGGAAAATTCATACATACAGCCAAATGCATTTCTTTTAGAAAAAAAGATTGTGTAGTAGGAGACACTTATAAGGCAGCTTATGATTTTATACATTTGGATAAATTATGGATGTAGAAATATAACATTTTAAAGATTGAAGGCACCTTAAATGACATGAAATATAAGCCCCTTATTTTGTAGACAGATAAACTGAGGCCAGAGAGGGAAGGGGTTTGTCTGTGAATTAGTGGCAGACTAGAACTCAGATTTTCTCATTTCAATTTAATCAGCAAGCATGGCTCCAGAATATAATTTTAAAAAAATATATTTATTTTTTGTTGATATTCTTAAAAAATTTTTTTTGTTTCAAATTCTTTCCCTCTGTTTAGCCCATCCCCCACTCATTGAGAAGGCAAGCAGTGCTATATCAATTACACATGTTAAATCACACAAAACATGTTTCCATATTAGCCATGTCTCACACACACACACACACACACACCCACCACCACCACCACCACCACCACTACCACAACAACAGCAACAAAGAATAAGGTGAAAAAATTATACTTAAATTTGCACTCAAGATTTTATCACTTCTTTTTGTGGAACTACATAGTATTTTTTATCATGAGTCCTTCAGAATTATCTTGGATCATTGTCTTGATCACAATAGCTAAGTCTTTCACAGATGGCCCTAATTATAATATTGCTGTTACTCTGTACTGTGTTCTCCTGGTTCTGCTCACTTTACTTTGTATCAGCTCATATAAGACTTCCCAGATTTTTCTAAAACCATCGCCTTCATAATTTTTTATAGAACCATAGTATTTCATCTTAAGCATATACCACAACTTGTCCACCCATTCTCCAACTTATGGGCAATCTCTTTTATTTCTAATTCTTTGTCACCACAAAAAGAGCTGTTATAAATATTTGTTTTTGTACATATAGGCCCTTTTTTCTTTTCTTTTTTCTCTTTGGTTTACAGAATTAGTAGTGGTATTGCTGGGTCAAAGGGTATGCACAATTTTGTAGCCCTTTAGGCATAGTTCCAAATTGTTCTCCAGGACAATTGGACCAGTTCACAACTCCATCAACAATGCATTAGTATTCCTGTTTTCCCACATCCCCTTCAGCATTTGTCATTTTCCTTTTCTGTCATGTTAGCCAATCTTATAGGTGTGAGGTGAAATCTCAGAGTTGTTATAATTTGCATTTCTCTAATCAGTGGTGATTTACAACATTTTTTATATGACTCGATGGCTTTGATTTCTTCTTTTGAAAACTGCCTGTTTATATATGTCCTTTGACCATTTATCAATCGAGGAATGGCTCTTATTTTTATAAATTTGACTCAGTTCTCCATATTTGAAAAATGAGGCCTTTATCAGAAAGATGTGGTAAAAATTGTTTTTGTTGTATTACTTCATTGTCTCTGGTAACTTTGAGCAAAATATAGTTTCCTTGATTATTTCTTTTAATTAGGTCTATTTTTGCCTTTCAGATTATTCTTCATATCACATCTAGCCACTTAGGAGGAAACCAGAGACTGTAGCTACTCTGGCACTCTACTCCCTTCTCCCCACCTAGAACAACAACCCTTGTGCGTTGGTAAGCAAAATGGGCTCCTTAGCACTTAGTTCAACCAAGTGCCCTTGAAGAGTTTGGCTTTTGTTCCCTTTGAGTAATTCAGTGCATTTCATTGAGCCTTACTAGGTACTAAGCCCCAGGCCCAAACCCCTATTAGGTGTAAAACCTATGTGGGTGTGGATTGGCAACTAAGGTGGGGCCCAAGGTGGGGCTAACTCCAGGGAGGGCCTAGTTTACATCTCTAGGGCAGCAGAGGCTCTTAGACCACGTGAGTTTAAGTCACCTCTTTGTGAGGATTTTAGGTCAAGTGGGTGAGTCGCATGTGTGACTCACCTCTGACAATGAAAAAGATATAAAACCAGGGGTTGGCCTTCTCCTCTTTGGAGCTCTTACCCACAGCAGCAGTGGCGAGTGTGACTCTGGGCCAGCCCTTGTTCTGAGCTCCTGGGCTGAACCTAGATGTTGGCAACTATGAATCTGTATTTGGTCTGTCTGTTGAATGTTTGTAATTTGTTTGTAATTTGCTCTGAAGTTCAGTGTGCTGGTCTCTTCCCCTGAACTAAGTGAATGATATTTGTATGCTGAATTAAAGTAAGCTTGTCAACCCCTTCACCTTGCTTTCCTTAGTTAAGCAGATCAAAAGAACCTGTGCTGTTGGCAGCTTTCTGGGTGCTGGCTGTGGGTGGATCTTACACCCCCACAGAAGCTGCTAGCCAGATTGTGGAAACACCTTGGCACAAGGATCATATCTCTTCCCTCCCTAAGAGATATCATCCTCTCATCTCTGGAATTTCATCCTGGGGCAGAGCTATAAGGGTTGATTGGTGAGTGAATGCAAAGCCAGCTAACCCACAGATCATATTATATATCCCAACCTCTCCTCCCCCCATTTGCAAACCAGGGGCCACCTGGACATCTTATATTCTACCTCATCTCTGCACAAACCCTCCCCACACTCTTACCTTCAGCCTCTTGCTCTGAGAATATCAATCATATCAAAATTATCATTGCTACTGGAAAGGGCATGAAAGTTGACTGCCCAATGGTTCTGTTCATAATTCCTGTAAATCCTCAGACTAAAACTCAGTTCTTTGGCTACCACTCCCCTATAAATCTTATTTCTTCCTATTAGATTAGATCTTTGAGGAATGGGAACTTTTGTATTTGTATCCCGAGTTTTAAGCAAAGTACTGGGACTTAATATGTGTCTTTTCATTAGTTAATTTGTTAAGTACCTATCATGTGCCAGGTACATATATACAAGGCACTGGTGTCACAAGAATAGTCATTTGCCCTCAAGCAGCTTGCAATTTATTGTGGGGGATGTACACAGACAAGTCAAAATAAAGTACATGCAGAAGAAGTACTAAGTTGATTTGGAGAAGCAACAACATCAGGGACGATGGGTCTTTGGCAGGAGGTGGCAGGTAAGCAGAACCTTGAAAGGAGTTTATGATTCCAAGAGATGGAGCTATATTCAAATCATGTGATACAGCCGGTGGCTCCAAGGCACAGAGGTAGCAGATGGAGTGTTTTGTGTGTGTGTGTGTGTGTGTGTGTGTGTGTGTATGTATGTGTGTATGTGTATGTGTGTATGTGTGTGCATGTGTATGTGTGTATATGTGTGTATGTGCATGTGTGTGTGTGTGTGTGGGGGGGGGGAATAACAAGTGGGCTGGCTTAGCTAAAATGTAGAGTTCATGAGCAGAAAAGTTGTGGTCCCACTGTGAAGAGTTTTCAATGCCTAACTGAGCAGCTCTTTGAGCAGAAGACTGGCACGGTTGGGTCTATGCTTTAGAAATCCGCTTGGCACCTGTGTGGGGTATGCCTAATCACAGCCTCCAAAGCACTGCAACCAGTACAAACATAGCAAAACACTGTGACAATGCAGTTAACATAAAAAGTACATTTTAGTCCCATCTTCTGATATCTGAGGGCCAGCCTTATGTATAGGCAGAATAGGTGACTGCCCTGCATGATACTGTTTGAAGAGCCCTGGGAAAAGTCTCTCTGCCCTAGAAAATATACTGTCGCCTTCCCTATTTACTGATTCTTGAAATTCCCTAAAGAATTTCCTATTCTTTCATTACATATTTGGAGATTGAAAAAATAAAGACCCAAGCCGAATTAACATAGACGTTAGACGCCATAGATTCAATCGATTGCAAATCTTTTCATTTTTACCTTCACAGTATGGCTTGCATATATATACATATATATATATATACACACACACACACACACACACATATATACATATATACACACACAAATACATACATATATATATATATATATATATATATATATATATATATATATATATATATATATATATATATATATCCCTTCTCCTTGCTAATATACCCACCACCCTAGTTCAGGCTCTCATTACTTCTTGTCTGGTTCATTGCAGCTGACCCCTAATTGGTTTTTCTGCCCAAGTCTCACCTACTCTAATGCATAGTTACCAAACTGCTTTTCCAAAAGTGAGTCTGACTGTCATTCCCTTACTCAATTGACTTCAACGGCTCCCTATAGACTCAATAATAAAATATTAAGCCCCTTGTTTTGCATTTAAAGTTTTTCGTAAAATGTCCCCTTCTTATACTTCCAGTCCTCTTATTTTATACAGACAGGTCTCCTTTTACAAAAGTGTACCCCTCTGTAGAACTCTACTAAAGCGATTTTTAAGTAGCAGACTTTGGGAAGGGAAGATGGGAGGGAGGAAGGGAGCTGCTTGCCCTTGGAAGGAAGGCAGCCCACACATGGTTCAAGGACACCAGGGTGCTGGGGAGCGAAATGAGAGCAAGAAGAACATGCTGGGGCACATATGTGGGGGTCAGACATGTGTCTCAACAATCCGGCTGGCAGCTTCTGTGGGGGTGTAAGATCCATCCACAGCCAGCACCCAGAAAGCTGCCAACAGCACAGGTTCTTTTGATCTGCTTTAATAAGGAAAGCTACATTGAGGGGTTTGACAAGATTACTTTAATTCAGCACACAAATATCATTCACTTAGTTCAGGGGAAACAGCCAGCACACTGAACTTCAGAGCAAGTTACAAACAAATTACAAACATCAACAGACAGACCCAATACAATTCATAGTTACCAACATCCTAGGTTCAGCCCGGGAGCTCAGAACAAGGGCTGGCCCAGAGTCACACTCGCCACTGCTGCTGTGGGTAAGAGCTCCAAAGAGGAGAAGGCCAACCCCTGGTTTTATATCTTTTTCAGCATCAGGGGTGAGTCACACATGCGACTCACCCACGTGACCTAAAATCATCACAAAGAGGTGACTTAAACCCAAGTGGTCTAAGAGCCTCTGCTGCCCCAGAGATGTAAACTAGGCCCTCCCTGGAGTTAGCCCCACCTTGGGCCCCACCTTAGTTGCTAATCCACACCCACATAGGTTTTACACCTAATAGGGGTTTGGGCCTGGGGCTTAGCACTTAGTAAGACTCAATGAAATACACTGAATTACTCAAAGGGAACAAAAGCCAAACTCTTCAAGGGCACTTGGTTGAACTAAGTGCTAAGGAGCCCATTTTGCTTACCAACACAACATGGAAACATACAGGAGAGGATTAGTGACAGGATTGGGGGAGGTCCTAGGGTGGGGGACCAGGGAGAGACACATGTTACAGAAGACAGACATGTTGGTGGACACATGGATGGGTAGGCAGAGAGGTGTGAAGGTATCTCTTGGTGCAGGTGGTCTCAAGCCAAGTCTTCTATCTGGTGGCAGTGGTGACTAGAGTCTCACCATGAGTCCATTCTTCTGCTTTCTGCTGGAGGGCTTTTGGGGGGAGAGTGTTGATGGGGAGTGGAATTTCAGAGTGCATACATAATAGTGTATGTACACTATTTTTAGAAGAAAATCTGATGTCAGTTTTTTATATCTTGGGGTGAATTTTATACAGCCAATCAATCAATGAGCATTTGTTAAGTGCTTACTTACTATGTACCAATTAGTACTTTGCTAAGCTCTAGAGATACACTTACTAGCTGTGTGACCCTGGGCAAGTCACTTAACTATGTTTACCTCAGTTCCTCGTCTATAAAATGAACTAGAAAAGGAAATGACAAAGCACTCCAGTATCTCTGCCAAGAAACCCCAAATGGGGTCCATGACTGAAAAGAAAAATGATGACTAAACAATCCCTTCCCTCAAGGAGCTCACATTCTAATGGAGGAGGTAACATGTAAATAAATAAGTACTTATATGATAGAAACTGATCAGATAAAGATGGTCTTAGAGGGAACAGGCTCTGGCAGCTGTGGGGATGGTAGGAGCCTCCTGCAGTGGGTATTTTTTGAGCTGAGTCTTGAAGGAAGCCAGGGATTCTAAGAAGCAGAGGTGAGGTTTCTAGTCATGAGGGAAATACAGTGCAAAAGCATAGCGTTGGGAGATGGAGTGCCATGAGACAAAGAAGAAGAAGGCTAGAAGAGCTGGGTGGGAGGATGGGTGGAGGAGAATATAGACAGTTCTGGCTTTAAGTAAATTTGCAAATTCAACTTTATATAAAGAAATCCACATTCCAGAAAAACAAACAGGCAAACAACAAAACAACACTATGTTAATTTTACAGTTATGCCTCCCCCATCACAACTTTCTCCCTTGTGGTTTCGCTACATTGTGGGTCAGCATAAGAAATTAAATTGGAATTTTTGAGGAGTTTTGTGGAAGCTGCAGATGACGTGCAAAGGCCAGCAGAGGACACAGAAAAAGTTTAGAAACTAAGAAATGCACAAAATATATGCATCGTATTGTGCAATATCAACATATTTTATCTTTTAATATCATAATTCAGACTTTTCTGCTATTATGTGGATTCTCCAGATCGTAAGAGTGCCATGCCTCTAACCCCCATGATGTGGAAGGGATAATTGTACTGTACACTACTGTACTCTCTTTCTCCACTCCTGCCCCTTGACTTGGCACTCTGGCATTTCAATCCCTGCCAACCGCATCCCCCCACCAAACAAAACAAAATCTCCAGGTGAAAGCAGAAGAATGGACTGCACCAAGAGAGGAGACCTTTGCCTCTGTGTATACACACACACACACACACACACACACACACACACACACATTAATAGTTAATACACATACATACACACAAGGAGACAGAGTAGCATAGTGGGTAGAATACAAGACTTATTCAGGAGATATGATTGAAAATCCAGCTCACATACTTGCTATGTGATAATAAATATGGTATTGAGCCTCACTTTTTACATCTATAAAGCAGAAATGATAACAAGTTCTACTTTGCAAGGTTGTAGGGAAGAGTAAACAACATAATGCCTAGAAAGCATTTTGCAAGTCTCAAAGTCCTATAGAAAAATATGAATTATATATAATACACACATATATCAAATTAGCAAGAAAAATATTATTTGACTGGCTTAAGACTTTTACTATTCTTTCTTGACTTAACTAAATCTATTGAGAAAAAAATATTTCCCCAAGGAACTCTATATATGAGTTAGCTATTAAGATAAGTGATTTAAAGATTTATGATAATCCAGGAACTGATGAATCACTACCCTGTGAGAAGCACAGGGTAGGTCTATTTAAACTGACCTATAAAACCAAATCAGAGTTAAGCAGAAGGAAGATCATGTATCAAGCCCACAGATGCTACCTCTAACTTATCGTAAAGCTTTAAGAGGGAAAAAAAGGTTTACAAAAATGGAATTCTTCCAATTAAAATAAAGCATTGGGATATTATTCAGGGTATGTGAAATATCATTCAATAGCATAATCACACCACTTTGCTTAGCATGGTACTTTTATTTTATCAAAAAAGAAAAAGTAATGCATTCGTATGACATTTTTGTGGATTTTGAGAGTGCTTAAAGCAATCTGATATGGTCATTAAGTGTTATTTGCTTAATAATGAAGCCCTATTATTCTGAGTGGCCCCTCTAAATTATACATAGGGCATTAGAAATTAAAAGTAAGCCTGCATAAAATGGTTTTCATTAGGCCCAGGTATGAGTTTTCAGAGGGGGAGTAAGTTGCAGTTTTTAAGTATAGACTGGAAGTAGTGTCCTGGATAGTCCCTGGAGTGAGAAGAAAAGAGGCTAAGGTATACTGGAATATCCATTGATTTAGCTAGTTCTACCATAAAGTGGGGACTAAGGGTCCTCACCAAAAGATGGGGCTCACATTTATAGCCAAGAAAAAGGAAATATTTTCTGGAAGCAGTTTGAACTGATGGAAAGACGGAGAGTAGAAAAGAAATTCAGACGGTTCTTTTTGGTGTTTAATTAAAGAACTATTATAGAGAGCTGAAAGGGAAATTTAAGGTGTTTAGTCTATCCTGGATGTTACAGAACTCTGGAGAAGGCAGGAAGCAACATGAAGATATGGGGTCAGGAATGGTAGACCTGTGATGGAGTCACATTGGGGGGAACTTCTGG
Organism: Trichosurus vulpecula; assembly: GCF_011100635.1. NCBI lineage: Eukaryota > Metazoa > Chordata > Mammalia > Diprotodontia > Phalangeridae > Trichosurus > Trichosurus vulpecula. The sequence goes on from NC_050573.1 coordinate 536,383,169, forward strand.
GAAGAGTTTTCTGGGTACTAAGCTATGGAAAAGTCCATACTTGTAACCTTATCAGCATGGGGACATTCCACCTCCCTCTTCTCTGACTTTGCACAGGGCATCCTCAGGGACTGTAAGGCATTTCTTTCTCAGCTTTACCTCCGAGAATCCCTCACTTCCTTCAAAGCTCAGGTCAAGCACCTGAGGAATTGCTACAGACTGTCTGGAGAAATTGCTCCATCACTCACCTGGCCTTGTCTGACTTTCTGATAGTCTGTCTATTTGTGTATGTCTCTATTTTCAGATCAGATAGCCAGAATCTTGGGCCACTGAACATTTCTTGTCAAAGTGAACTTAGTGTTCTCATGATTTCAACAGGTATGGTGCAGTCTAATGGCAAACTAAATGACAACACCTTAAGATGAGCTATGGAGAGATTAGGCTATATTTTCATATGATTGCAACTATAACTTAAAATAAGTGTATTAACTAATGTGATAAAAGCTTACTCATATGGCATATACTTTCGGTTTAATTAATAGTCAATTATAATTATTGAAAAATAATCATGATACTGAGGATTCCATAATATTACATTTTATAACATAATATTATAATGCAATACAATGAATCTATAATATGCAAAATGTACCACATGTGAGTTAAATAAACCGTCTTAACAGGCAAGTGAATCAAGCCTGTCTTTCAACCTTTAGAGAGGATTAGACCAAAATTATCCTTCAAATATGGACATGCAAGAAATGAAAGGTCTGTTACATTACCTCCGCCCCAACTCCTGGGACATAAACATTTTGTTTTCTAATAGCATAGGAATGTATTGAGAATATTTCTAAAAAAATCTTCATCCACCTCCTTCACCTTCTCTTTTATTTCCTCCACCTCCTCCCATCTCTTGTCTCCAGGCTTTAATGGTCCTACTTCAAGGTAAGTAGTTGTATATTAGGTAATCATTGGATGCCACCTGCAAGTGAATTGCCATTTCCTCATTGTGTGGGTTATAGTCTTGGCTTTTAATAGCACCCGGCACCCATTATAAGGCTGAGGAAATTGATTCCACTTACTCTCTGCAGATAAGCATTCCATTAATGTTCGCTCTGACCTTTGCTTCCCAGATATTTGGCTTTGCTAATTCCAGCATCATTAGCAGTGCATTAGTTTTAAAAATCTTCTTAATGCCAAAAAGCAGTAATGGTTATCTGCTATGCTTGCTTAATGAGCCATAAAATGAAATGGCAGATGATTTGTTTCTTGTACAATCAACCCAATGGTTAAGTAATGGCCACAACTATCAAAAAAGAAGACCATAAATCTTGTCACCTAGGCTATAGCTTTAGGCATTGACTTTTCTAATCACAATTGATTAAAAGGTAAAAATAAGAATATATCCATACACAAATAAACCTGAATTATACCTCATTTTTCCTCCTGCCTTTCATGAAATTTCAATAGTCATTACACTTTCCTCCATCGTTTGGGGCAAATGTTAACATCATTGATCATTGCTCACTTTAATTATACTAAAAGCTGATAGTTAGAGGGATTATGAAAAAGGCTCTGGGATGAGAGAAAGCCAAAGAATTTATTTTTTTATATCATCTTCAAGTGAAAAGGACGTAATAGAATCACATTAATTTGAGGAAATCATGCCGATTTGTTTTCAGTTTGACCCATTTCCATCCCACTCTAACCAGATGACACCAGATTACAGAGCAAATGTAATTTTGACTATATATATATGTATACATATATACATATATATAGTGACTACAACAGTGTAAACAGAAATAACAAGTGCAAAACAGTTGAAAATAAATGTTTTAAAATCATAAAGAATAAGTGTTGCTTTAAAGAAGAGATAGGAGAAGACACCTCCTCCAAGTCTTTTACAGAGGTAGGAGATCTACAGATAGGGAACACTGCAGATATTATCAGATTATCTGCATGTATCAATTTATTTTGCTGATATTTTTCTCATTTTATTTAAAAAAATTCTCTCCTATCGGATAGCTCTCTAGGAGGGTTGCAGAGAAAATTTACTCAATGTAAAAACAAAAGACATCAAAACTTATTTTAAAAGAAAACTTGATTTCAAATTCCATAATAAGGATAAGTCAACAAATGCAAACTATGAAAATTATTTGTTCGTTCCTGCAAGCATCATGTCAGAATACCTTCATTCATTAAATGAATTAGGGGTTTGATAACTCAATTAACATCATTTTTTGAAAGGAAACCAGGATTGATTAAGATGTAACCAAGGTCATTTTTATCTATTGGGCTGATCTCCATTTTTTCTCTTTCCTTTATTCTTCTACTCTCTGAACTTTCTCTCTTCCCGTTTTGATGTTTGACTCTGTGAACCCTCTGCTTGCCAGACCTGGGTAAAGAAGATAACATACTCACTTAGTTTCAGTTCTTCTTCCTATCTCCTTTCTTCAGCATTCTCCGTGAGGTGGCAGAAAGATAGATTCCATAGCATATGTTAAAGAGAATGAAGTAAATATGTGAATATGAGGCTACATCTTAACCCAAGTCTCTGAGTTTCCACATTTAGAAATTTGATTGCCCCCAGGAATGTATGAGGCCATGTATGCAGAGCTGTGGGGGATAGATTATGCACTCAAATGTTTATAATTCATCTGGGGAGATAAAACTAATACACATTAAATAATTAGAGAATACTTAAGTGATAAACCACTGGATACTGATGAAATACAAAGATCACTGCAGAATGAAGTAGTGAGAAATGATTTCATGGCAGCCTGATGCCAGGGAAAATACTTCTAAAGAGTTATATCTGTCTAAAAAGGGGAATGGGCTGGATAAGGAAGTGGTGGGGTCCCCCTCACTGACAATCTTCAAGTAATGGTTGAATGATCCCCTTCCAGGTTTATTGTTTTAGGTGAAAATTTCTAGGTATGGGTTGGAGATTAGACATATTTTCAAAATTTTGAGATGTATTGATTGGTTTTGTTAATTAGTTTAAATAGGCACTGAGGTCCTTCTAACTCCAATATTCTGTGATTATGATTTTGTATGGAAGTGATCTTTGAGGAGGGTCTTGAAAGATGAGTAAGTTTCAGAGGGGAGAAGGAATGATCTTCTGGGTGGTGATGGGAGATGAGTTGGAGGCCAACATGAAAAAAAGTGCAAAAGGCAAAATGAACAAAATGTGCTCACTTCTGCCTTTTCAGCTCCCTAGTTTCCTTCTAAGCTTGATTTAGACAACACTTTCTACAGGAAGTGTTCCCAGTCTCCCCAGGCATGTGTGTGTTCAACTCAAATTATTTTGTACGTAATTGCCATGAACACTGCATGGAACTTAATATCTATCAGCTTTTTCCTACATCATGGGTTGAGCCTAGGATCCTCCTCTTTCCCTCCTGGGACAGGGATTAGTTTTCCCTAAAAGGAGACAAAATAGTCCAAGGACCTAATGACCTTTATGCCCTGATGCAGCTTTCTGGTTACCTAGAGTATAGAAAGTCCCACCCACATACAATTGGGGCCACTCTGGTTTGGTGGATTTTTGAAGAATATAAAAATTACCACATCCTACTGACCAGACATGTTTCCGTGTGGAGACAAGAGAGGCTGGATCCTGAGAAGCCAAATGTCACTGTATTCTTGTGGCATACCCTTACTGTATCAAGGCCAAGTAAACATCCTTTTGTTAGCTGTTCAATGACTTGTGACTGCCTTATTTCATCCCAATATTGAGCCTGAACTAAGAGAGTGATGGAGTTAGAACTGCCTCTCACAGATGTGTTATCTTCCCTTCCTGAATTGTAATTTTTTTGAAGGTAGTTGCTTTTGTCTTAGCTGGCACTTAAAAAATGCTTGTAGGTTTATTGAACAATTGCTTGTACAAGGGACATTGAGCAACCTAGTGCTATTAGGATTAAGAGTTTGTATTGGGGAGTTGTGAGAAATAAATATTCAACACTGAATTATGCATTAGGAAATACAAAGGACCTCTGGGATCATCTGGTCCCACCCCCACTCATATTGCTGCTGAAAAGAGAGGTTAATGTGCCTTCACATGGGAAGCAAGCAGCCAAGCTGGGTTTTGAACCTAATTTCTCTGGCACCAAATGCAGCCTTTTTCCACTTTACCACAGTGCTGATGGCCTTGGGGGATTGCCGAAGAAGTTGGGTTTAATACAGTAGCCAGCAGAAAGCTATTATACCTTCTTGAGTGGGGAAGCAAAAGGCTAAGTAGCATTTTGAGGAGATTGGCTTGGAGGCAGCATATAGGATGGATTAGAGGGCAGGAAATCAGACTTAGGAAAATAAGATTGGAAGCACCAGACTCATTGCAGGTGGATGGAGGAAGGAAGGGAAGAGATGAGGGTACAATTCTCAGAACTTAGCCCCAATGTAACGTTTCTAAAAATATTCCAAAACCTAAGAAAAAATTAATTGGTCCATTGCAGCAAATGAAGATGGGGGGGGCATGGAAATCAGCAAAACTGTTACAACAGCTTACCATAGGAAAAATAAGGATAGACAGGTAATAGTCATTCCCTTACAAATACAAATACATCTTGGTCTGGAGAAAAACTAAGACAAGGAATAAGGAGAACATTAATAATGGTTCTCCAATGGCTTGTCACATGAAGGTAATTTTATGCTTGTCTCTAGGAAGAAAAATGAAGAGAATAAACGTGTACAATTAGAAAATAATGAAGGCTTTCGGAAATATATATATTGCCAATAGGCAGGCAAAGAAAGGGGAAGATGGGGGAAGATTGGCAGTTTGGGAGGGTCAGGGAATGAAGCTTTCTTTGGTCCACTCTCAGACAAAAGAGATATTTTCCTTCTAAACTGTCTATAGTACCTCATCTGAATTTTAATTCAATTCAATTTAACAGGAATTTATTAAGAGACCATCATGTTCAAGGCTTTGTACTAGACAATGAGGCTACAAAGATGAAATGAAATGGTCCAGGCACTCAGGAAACTTTCCTTACACTAGGACAAAGTATAGCATGGGCACAGGTAAATAAACACTAATTAAACACAAAGTAAATACAAATTAATTGTCCGGGTGTGAGGAGAAACCACTAATATCTGCTAATTTGTGTGTACTTGCCATCTCTCCCCATTGACTTTGCTATTGGCTTTTTTCTTTTTTTTCATTTTTCCTTTTCTCTATCCCAGTCCCCCGTGAAGAGACTTACACATAGATTCACGTTGAATTGATCTTTTAAAAATAAATGTATACAAATTTCAGTAGCAGGATGACATTCCCTAGGACAAAGTGGGTACAATTCATCCTATCTCCTAAAAGGAATGAGGACTAGATCTGTGTTTTAATCACCATAAGGAGCTCCTAGATCAGTGGGAAAAAATTACATGATAACTTAATTGTGTATTTGAAAGGAATAGCAAGTTGTACGGAGTAGATTTACAGCTTCATATGCAATCGTCTTTTTATTGTGCTATGTTATGGGAATGCTTGTTTTATTCCATAAATTAAAAATACAAATAGTAAAAAAGGAAATGCTATCCACATCTAGAAAAAAAATTGATAGAGTCTGAATGGAGGTTGAAGCACATACTATTTTCACTTTATTTTTGGTGTTTTTTTTCTTTTTGCAAACTATAATCATTTTGCAAACTATTTCTTCTTCATGACTAATATGCCAATAGTTTTTACATGATTGCACATATGTAAACCATATCAAATTATTTACCATCTGAGGGAGGGAGAACATTTAGAACTCAAAATTTCGTTAAAAATGAATGTTAAAATTGTCTTTACATGTAATTGGAAAAAAATAAAATGCTATAAAAATAAAATAAGTTAAAAAAAAAACTTATAGTTTTAGAGATTTCCCTGAAGCTGTGACTTGCCACAATCATACAACCAATGTCTGTCATGGAAAGAACTTGAACTCATATCTTCTTGGCTCCAGTACCTCCTCTCTATTCACTATGCAATGCTGCCTCGAGCTCCTGCACACATGTTATAATTCTTTGAAAACAAGTAAGAACCCAAAAGATCAGAAAACCACGGTGCCCACCTTCAAAAAATGAATTTAAGTGGGAGTCTGGGAAATAACATCTGAAGGAGCCTGATATTAATGCTTAATGAAATAATGGGCCAAACATTAAAAGGGAACAGATCTGCCCAGCTGTGATGGGCAAACTTACTACCAAAAAGATATCACAAAATTAAGGGAGTTCAGAGAGCAAAACTCAAAAATGATTAAAGGAAATAGAATGATTTGACTCAGGAGAGGAAAAAAGCTAAAGAGCTGCTTGGCTTTGTGGTGAGAGAGGAAAGAGGGCAAGCTAAGACTTAATAAATATTTGAAATGTATTGATGCCTAACTGAGGGAGGAATTAATTACCATGAGTGTAGGTCTATAGCTTAGAGACATCAGGTAGATTTTAGAAGAGGATTTTTGAGCAGAACAACTAGGTCAGTGAGAAATACTTTTAGTTCATTAAGTTGGTTTGTCAAGGAGAATGATAGCATCTCTGTGGCCTGGTCCATCTGGACCAGAAATAGCATCTGCCAGTTGACTAAAGGGCACAGCTGTGAAGAAAGGTTATGGGGCACTCTGACTGAGGTGCCATCAAAAGGGACCAGGAGCCCAGAGACTCCCATGATGGGGATCATGACCAGGCCTGGGAGCAGAACCAGAACATGACATGAAGACAAGCAGCCAGGAGAAGGAAAACCAAATAGACTACAGTATATTTTGCCTCTTTTGACTTTAGAACTTGCAAGGATTCACAGAATGAGGGGAAAAAAATCACAAGAACTGTTTTGCTTTGTTCAAGACACTAAATTTAACAGACAAGGTGATCAGATTGTGCATTTTAATTATAATGTGCACCATAAAAGCCTTGTGACCTGTTTGTGTAGCCTAAAAGATCAATGTATACTGAGGGGCTACATTTACCTTCTCCCTCTAAATGCCAAGAGCTCAAGCAGACTTAGTAGCAGATCTAACAAGAGAAAATAAGGGGTGCATTGCAACAAGCTAAATCAACTCAGATTGTTAAAAATTTCAGTGTCAACATTTAAATCTCAGAAATGGGCAGGGCTTGGTTTATTATTTTGCTGATTTTCTAGACTTAAGAAAGTGATGGATAAAGTGTTAATAATTCAGATTAAATTTTTTTCTCAGATAGTCAATTGATAAATATTTACCAGTTTATCTCTGACCATAGGGACATTAGTTTTGTTCTTCTCCTTTTATATTTTAGGGAGTTCAGAGAGAAATGGTTCAGGGACAAGTTGGTATCTTACTATTGCTTCTTTACATTTAATGTTCAATAGACTATTATCCAGATAAAGAAAAAAATAATTGATTTTGGTAGTTAAATAAAAGTACTGGGATATAAGCTCATCTCTAGGTTTATTGACAACATAATCAGAATAACTCTAAAGGCAGAGGCCTGACATGTACTACATCCTGTTTCCTTATAGGTTAGATTTTTTTTCCAGTTAAGTCTCTATATTTTGGGAGCTTTTAATTCCATACTGTTTGGAGATTATGAGTATTCAGTATGAGTAACATCTAATTAAAGTGTCATTCTCAAATCTTTAATTCTTAATGTTCAGGTGTTTATGGGCAAGAACTTTATGATGGTGCTTTAGGTTCACTGCAGTTTGTTTGTGGAATTTCCCAGGCTATTTGGGAGTTTAGATGTTTAATATGGGTATCTGTCATCTGTGAACTTCCAGTGTGTCCTTCCTTCCTTCCTTCAATCTTAGATTTATTTAAAAAACATTTTTGTTCCAACCTTTTGATTTCATTAGCACAGCAAATCCCCAGTGAGGAAAATTTACAACTTGTCTGTAATATATAGTCTTTAATTTTTTATTTAAATTATTAATTTGACTTAATATGTTTCAACAACATTTCAAAAAAATTAACTTTCATTGTTAAAATGTTTGAGTTTCAAATTCTCTCCCTCCCTTCTGCCTTTCTTCCACCCCTTGAGAAGGCAAGCAATATGGTATTGATTACAGATGTGAAATCAAGCAAAACATATTTCCATATAGCCACATGTAACATATAGCCTTAGAAGTTGCCGAGGGTTAAGGTTAAATGATTTGCCTTCCCATCTACTCTGTGTGCAACTTGTGTATATCTAGTTGTTCATACATTTTCTTTTCCATTAGAATGTAGATTCCTGGAGAGAGAGAATTTTTTTGGTCTATTTTTTTATCCTAAGTGTTCAACACAGTGTCTGGCACGTAGTAAGGACATAATAATGATCACTGACTTATCATGGATCTCATAGTTAATGTGTCTAAGGAAGGAATTGAGTATGATACTAGGCTACACTGCCTTTAAATGATGATAATAATGACAACAACAGCGACGACAATAATAATAACCCCTTGAAATCTCAGCCAATCAACAATATGAAGTCTGGGAGGGGAGAAATGCAAAGTAAGGGAGTGCCAACAAGAATGATGTGCAGAAGAGAGGCCCTCTATGTTTTGTAAGACAACTCAGCCAATACCATTGATTAGGTTACAGGGGTGGGGAACCTGTGACCTCTAGACCCCATGTGGCCCTCTAGGTCCTCAAGTGCAGCCCTTTGACTGAATCTAAACTTCACAGAACAAATCCCCTTAATAAAAGGATTTGTTCCGTAAGACTTGGACTGAGTCAAAAGGCTGCACCCATCGTATTGCTTGCCTTCTCAAGGGGTGCAAGAAAGGCAGGAGGGAGGGAGAGAATTTGAAACTCAAAAATTTTCACAATGAATATTAATTTTTTTTAAAAAGTGTTATTGGGTAATATTTAATGAAATTAATAATTTGTATGGATTTTAAAAATAGACAAGAACACACAGGGTTGCAGGCTGCCCCAACTCAAAATCAGCTCGACATAGAAGACAGCGGAACAAGTTGTGCTCCTTCATATTCTGATATCACAAGAAGGCAAGATAGATTACAACATATCATACACATCTGCTGGAAATTTCTCAGTGGAGACAGAACTGACCAGTAAAGCAGACAAACTGTGAGAGTACATGAAGTGGATTGTAATATGAATACTTTCATTAAGCACCATGACAAAATTTGTAAAATTGGAAACAGATCTCACCAGTTATAGGCAAAGGCTTCATATTGCTTTTTGTCAGTGGTATCCACAGCTTGAAGTGACACAGTAATGTATTACCAACCAGTGCTGCTCAGTCACATAAGATAATATTACCCCAAGCCTAGATTAGATGAAATAAGAGATGAAAGGGAGGAGCTACTAAAATCTGAAGAGGAAAAAGGCAAAGACCGTGAGGTCATTAAAAGAAAGAAAAAAAAGCTTCAATTAATGGAAATTCAAGAAATTATGCCTAATAATGAAGTGGATGATAAAAATAGAATATTGGGATTCCAAAAAAGCCCTTTTTGCATTCAGTTCATGAAACAGACCAAACTATACCAAAACAGAGTAATAAAAAAAGATGGTATCTGCAGTAATTAGGGGTGTTTGGGAGTTGATTCTCACCAGCTCAGAGGAACCAAATGTTAAATTTTTAATGTGAGCATTTAGATCTCAAAAATCAACATATGCCACAAAATCAGGGCTTTATTGCTTTGTTGATTATCACTCTAGACTTAAGAAAGTAATGGAGAAAATATTAATAATGTAGATTAAATTTAAAAGTGAATCATGAGTTTTAGAGAACTGGTTGTTAAATCTTTACCAGTACATCCCTGTATATAGCCATCACGAACATTTCAGGAAAACATTTCAGGTCGTGCACAGAGAAGAATACTAGGTGGCTATTGCCAGAGTAAGAACCGTAAGAGAAAGGTTGGAGCTGTTGTTGTACCCTAAGGACAGAAACTAACACTACTATGGCCAAAGTGATTGGAAGAGGAACAAATATTTCCATGGATGGTAAGAAGAATCAGCAAAATATCCCTGGATACTCCTCAGTGTTAGGTCTACTATTTTTTAAATCATTTTAAAAAATTTTATATATCTTTTTTTCAAATTACATGTAAAAACAATTTTTAACATTTGTTTTTAAAAGTTTTAAGTTCCAAATTCTTTCCCTTTCTCCCTCTCTTCCCCCCTTCTTGATAAGAGAAAGAATTTGATATAGATTATACATGTGCAGTCATGCAAAACATATTTGCATTAGCTATCTTGAGAAAGAAAACACAAAAAACCCAAGGAAAACAAAGTAAAAATTAAAAAAAATGCTTCAATCTGCATTAGATTCATTCTTTTACTGGTTCTTTCTCAGGAGGTGGATAGCATTATTCATTTTAAGTCCTTCAGACTTTGGATCATTATATGGCTGAGAATAGATAAGCCATTCACAGCTGATCATCATACAATATAACTATTACTATATATAAGTTCTCCTGGTTCTGCTCACTTCTCTTGCATCATCAATTCACATAAGTCTTTCCAGGTTTTTTGAAACCATCCCACTTGCCATTTCTTACAACACAATAGTATTCCACCACAATTATATATTACAACTTGTTCAGCTATTCCCCAGTTGCTGGAGATTTTCTAATTTCCAATTCTTTGCTAGCTCAAAAAGAGCTGCTACAAATATTTTTGTCCATTTAGGTCCCTTTCCTTTCCTTTTTTTTATCTCTTTGGGATACAGACCTAGTAGTGGTATTTCTGGGTCAAAGTTTTATAGCTTTATAGCCCTTTGTGCATAGTTCCAAATTGCTCTCTAGAATGATTGGATCAGTTCACAATTCCGGTTAGGTCTAATATTGAAGATCCCCAGAAAGGTACCTTTAAAAGATTACATCAATATTTAGCTAGTTCATACAATTTATAATTATTTTTTAAATAAGAAAGTACATTACATTGCTTAATTAAAGCAACAAAAAGGAAATAGAGAGGAATCTGGAAGCTGAAAGCATCAGTAATTCTAGTTTCATTTAATTTTAAAATATAAAAAGGTGATTCAATGAGTCAAAGTAGCACAAAGAATAAAGTATCATTATTATGATTATTATGATTATTATCTATTATCCCTAGGAAATGGCAGTTGGGCAGGCTACTATATAGGATCTTTATTTCTTCCTCTCCCTTCCCCAACTTTAGTAATTTCAATCTCCTGAGTAATAACCTGATAGTACCTATTTGACCTTGGACAATCAATAATCTCTTTATGACTCAATTTTGTTAAAATGAGGGGATTGGACTAGTTCATCTCTGAGGTCCCTTCTAGCTCTAAATATGTGATTTCATCAATTCAATACTCCAGGGATGGTTGATGAACGGGACTAGGAAGAAGAGCGGTAAAGGAGGAGGAGGAAGAAGAGGAGGGAGTCTTTAAATCCTTAACCATTTCCCTGACTTAGCTTAGTGTCTTTAGTACTTCATGCAGTGCCTGGCACACAGCAAACACTTAATAAATGCTTGTTGATTTGCTGACTGACTTGAACAAAGCACACTAGACTTGACTGAGAGATTGTTAATGTGAATTTGGATTTAGGTTTTCTTTAAATGTCAGACAAGACTGATTTTCTTTCATCACTGAGATCACCTCCATTGGTGTTTTTACCTGTTTTGTGGATGATAACTCAAATTCTCAGATCTGGGCTTCTTTTTTGATTTGATGTGACTAAGGCACTTGTCTCCTACGGTGGACAAGTTAGTTTTTGAAGAATCGCTGTTTTTTTTTCTTCTTAAGGGAAACCCATTTTATTGGGGTTGAGCAGGAGCATTGGTGGGAGGGGGGTGCCATAGGGAAAAACTCATCAATCATTTTTGCATCAAGCCAGTTTCCTCTCAGATGGAGACAATTCATAATTTTCTTTGGACTGGACCGTGAAAGGTTTCTAGCCTCTGCCAGATGGAGAATGATATGAAAGCTTTCAAAGCCCTTCTTGTGATGGCAAGTTATCTATAATTTATAGAGGATAGATTAGAGGAATAGCAGCATTTCCGTTCTTCCTGGCTTTCCCATTTGTTAGCACTTCCAGCTCCTTTGTTAACTCCTCAACACCTGTAGTGGGTTCTCCTTCCCAGATCCACTTTTAGCCCCCTCTCTCACCAGGGGCAATTGGCTTCCTTGCCGACATTCCGAGCTATTGAGAGCCTTCATCACCTCTTTCTCTGCCTCTCAGTGGGTTATCTGACAAGAAAGGAAGATGTTGCTGTCCTGAGATTGTTGTAGCTAACGCTATTTTGGAAGCAGGCTCAAGTCAAATGGTTAAAAATAGAAATAATGAGCACCATAAGCTTCCTGACCTTGAGTCGCAAAGCCAGGACAGGATTCCCAGATTCCCCATCTCTACGTTCTACATGATGAATGATCATTGAGCTGCTTTTGTCCTTAGCTAATTTATCCTTGGTCTGGGGAGGGTGTTTCTTTTGTCTTCTCTCTCTCCCTCAGCTTAAAGTAAGCATTATAAAGCTAATATCTTTGCATGGTTTTTTTTAAAGGGATATCCTGGAACCAACCCTGTCTTTCTCACCTTATCTCCTACTATTCTCTGCATGTCTTCTATATTACAGTAAAACTGTTATTATATATACAGATGTATATAACATATATTTATATGGGGCAAGGAACTAGGCTTGCAATTTCATTGGTTATAGGGAATGTCCAGGCAAGAAAAATTTCCTCTACCAATACCAATCAGCATTTCCTCTGCAGCTTAGTCTTAGAGATTTGCTGAAAGTCACATAGCCAATATTTGTCAAAGGATTTGATCTGAGATTGTTTCTGCCTTTGAAGACAGTTCACTACACACTCTACCATGGTCTCTCCTCTCCTTTCCTCTCTTTTCCTCTCTTCTCCTCTCTTCTCCTCTCATTGCATTTATCAAAAACCCATGTTATATAACACTCAATTAGATACAAAGTTCAGATAAGACAATTTTCCTACTCTTATTTAATTTACAGTTGAAGAGAGGGATTTGACATACAGAAAGTAACATCAGTACAAAATAATACGTCAGTGCTTGGAGAAGTAAAAAGTACTGTTTGAAGTCAATATGGAATAAAGGTGTAAGATGGGAAGTCATTACCAACTGGGAAAGGCTTCATGGAAGAAGGATCTGTGAGTTAGGATTTGACCTTGAGATAGGGAAAGGAAATCAACGGGTTGAAAGAGAGGCAGGCATTTTGGCATGAAGGTGGAAAAGTGATAACTGTCTTTGGAGGATGGCACAATAAAATAGCAAGTGGTCTACTTTGGCTGGAGCATAGCATATATGGCAGGGAGTATTATGGGATATGTTAGAAAAGCTGGGAAGATATATTGGGAAGAGACTTGATTGTTATCTGAAGTGATATGAACTTTGGAGTAATGTGGAGGTACTAAGTAGAGAAGTGGTAGAGTAATAAGAGTAGAGAGACGCCATGAACAAATACACACATAACGAGGATTAGTCTCATAGTGGTATAAATGTTGGATTGGAAGAGAAAAAGAGATGAATCAGGGAGGTCTGTTGGGAGGCTTCTGTAATGGATGAAGTAGAGGATAAGGAGGGTCATAAGAGGATAAGGTTGAGATGGTAGAAATAGGAAGGAAGGGATAGAAGCAAAAGCTATTGCAAAGATCTATCTAATAGGAGTTGGTAGTTCACCAGAGAGGAGAAGAGAGAGATTTTCATAGGATTATAGATCTAGAGCAGAAAAAGACCTTAGAAACCATTTAATGTGACCTCTTCATTTTACAGATGTAAAAACTGAGGCCCAGAGAGATTAAATAACTTGCCCAAAGTGACATTGGGAATATGTGAAAGAGCTAAGATTTGAACTCTGATTCTGGGACCTTCAGGTTCAGCATGTTTCCACCACCACATTGTTAAAGAAAAAACCCCAAGTTTCAAATTGGCAGAAACAGTGAAGTTAAATGGAATAATGTGATTTTTGAAGAAAATAATTCCAGTTTTAGAGCTATTGCATTTGGGGAATGGAAGAATATTTAGTTGTACCTCTGTTTTTTTTTTTTGTTTTCTTTTTTTAAGAAATTTGGTTCTAGGGGGTAGCTAGGTGGCGCAGTCAGTACAGCACCGGCCCTGGAGTCAGGAGGACCTGAGTTCAAAATTGGCCTGAGACACTTGACACATGTACTAGCTGTGTGACCTAGGGCAAGTCACTTAACCTCATCTTATTTGACCCTTATTTGACTGTGGTTCCCCCCCCACACCCCGCCCCCACTCCTACTTTTCCATTTCTGATCATTCCCGCTAAAGGGAAAGAAAATGGAGAGTCAGCAAATTCCATGGAAATCCTGGAAACATTTGTAACTGTTTGTTATCAATGAAACAAAGGGAATTTCTTCATTAGGATTTCTAGATAGAATTTTGGAGAAAGTAGACTGGGCCTTCTTCCATGTAGATATAATGTCTACCATCTGAGGGATAGGAAAACTTCATATATTTTAAAGTCAGTCAGTTAAATATTAATTTGTCTTGGCACTGGACTTCGATGACTCTGGAAGAGAGTGAGGGTGATAACTGTGTAACTGCCTCACCTAAAACCAATTCACTCACAAGTGAACACCCTGTGATGTGATCGGTCCTCTTAGAAAGTGAAGGATGGACAAGACCATACTATGTGCCAGCTAATGTACTAAGCTTTAGGGTTACATGGAAAGGTAAAAACATATCCCCTATCCTCCAAGAGCTCATGTTCTAATGGGGGAGACAAAATGTAAATAGCTGGGTACATAGAATATCTGTACAGAGTAAATGGGTAGAAATCTCAGAAGGAAGGCACCAGTAGCTGGAGAGATCCCCTGCATAAGGTGGGATTTGCATTGTATTATGTACATTTGTATCTGTTCCACAAGTCACTTGTACTCTCTGTCAAAGAAACATTTCCAAAGGCATTCATTGGTTTACATTGTGTCTATCTTTTCAATCCTCTTTACATGCTGACTATATGCATTTTTTTAGAGCACTCCAAATCAGGGGATTTGAGTACTTGAGCAACTATAAAGCAGAAAGATAAGAATCAATGGCAATCCGAAATTGGATGAAACTTGTAAAATACTTTTCACTATACTGAAAACTTCTTATTAAACTGTCCATTATGCCCATGCACGTAAGTAAAAATGTCTTTATGATGAGACTCTTGTTCATCAGCTGAAGGTCTTAGATGGGGATAGGACAAATTCGGAGAAGGAAGGAAATAAGGGAGAAGGGAGGGAAAGAAAAAGAGAAAGAAGGGAAGAAAAGAAGGAAAGAAGGAAGAAAGGAAGGAAGTAAAGGAGAGAAGGTTATACTAACTTATTTTTGTGTTTAACTTCTATAAACTACTCAAAACATACAAGACACGGAGTATGGATCTAATACAGTCTTGGGCATGGAGTAGAGACTTTAGAACCTCCTGTCTCATTGTGCTAAATGTAATAGATCCCTAATAAATCTTAATAGCCGATAGCCCAATAAACATGCTGGCCTTGGTATTAGGAAGCTCCATTTTCAAATCCTGCTTCTGACATTTATTGGCTCTATGGTGCTGGGCAAGTCATGGAAGCTCTCAGAGCCCGGGTGCTCTCATCTGTAGAACCTGTATCAGAACTTGTCATGAGGCTTCCACGAAATAATGCACATAAAGAGCCTGGCAAATGGTAACCCATGAATACAGGAAGGAGCGTGAAGCTGAAAAGAGCATCAGGCAATAATAACTACGATCATGGCTAACCTTCAGACAGCGCTTTAAACTTTGCAAAGCAACTGACAAATATTATCTCATTTGACCCTCGTAGCCACCCTGGGAGGGGGGTACTATTCTCACTCCCATTTTACAGAAAAGGAAACTGAGGCAGGCAGTGATTTAAGCGACTTCCAGTTAGTAAGTATATGAGACTAGACTTGAACACAAGTTTTCCTGACTCTAGACCCAGTGTTCTATCCATTGCCATAGTGGATTTTGAGGGCCTGGGTTCAAATTCTGATCATGTGACTTACTAAATTTGGGCAAATTGCTTAACCTCCCTGGTTTCTTCATCTTTAAAATAAAGGCATTGCCCTTGATGGCCTAAGAGTTCCCTTCCAGCTCTAAGTTTATGATAATATGATTTTGCCGGGATGGGAATTTTCCCTACCAGCACAGATGGTATCCATGTATATGCCCTCGTAGATAAGTCTTTTGCATATTTAGATATGTGTATGTTGTTTCCCCCAAAGAATATAAGTTCCTTAAAGGCAAGGGGTTTTCATTTTTGTCTTTGTTTTTTCCAGCTTCTGGCACAGTGCCTGGTAGGCCCTTAATAAATAATTTTGGATTAATTTATCCTTGGGCATTGCCTAAGGTACATAAAAGTCAAATAGCTCACCTAGGATCAACAGTCAGTAAGTGTCAGAGGCAAGACATGGATCCTGATCTTTCTGCCTCCAAGCTCAGCAGCCCACCCAATGTACCACACAATGTCTAGCGTCATGATATCAATTCTTAGTAAATAATCTGCCCTAATTTTTAGCATAGGAAGCATGCCTTTCATGGGCATCTGAACAGCAAAGCCACAAGAGGGGCTGCAGGGCCCCTTTGAAGTCTCAGATCCTGAAGCAACTGCCCCAGCACAGATCATGAGAGCATGATATAAAGCACGTAACAGACTTTGGGGATTCACCCACTCATCACTGAATAGCTCTAGAGATGGGGGGAAGAGCACTTCATGAAAGATTTTTAATTACATGCTTGCATATGATGCCACAGAAATGACCCTAGAGGGAGCATTGCAAGGACTCACAAAACCCTGCCTGCATTAGTTCAGAGAATTAAGGGTCTAGAAGATGTCTCTGAGCTTCCTGCGATCATTCTCCTGCCGCTGGACTACACCTGGCAATGTGGAGTATGGGGGCAGGGACTCCAGTGCAATTGTATTGCATTGGATTTATGTCTCCCCAGTCCCTCCCTTCCACTCTCGTGTGCATTGCTGTTAGATGATATAGGTGTGAATTGGTCTCTGCTAGGATCTGTCCATCAACTGGCACAAACTGCTGTTGAAATTGAGTGAGGCATCACACAACTGATTCTTGCCAGGGCACTGTTGCTCATTTCTGTGATATTCGAGTAAAGATGAGTGACCTGAAGATGCATGGGGTTTTCTCCTATCTGTGGAGAAGTAATCATAAAAACAATATCTTACATTTATATAGTACATGGGTTCTTAACCTTTTTTTCTGTATTACTGATTGCTTGGCAAGTCTGATGATACCTGTAGACCCCTTCTCAAAACAGTATTTTTAAATACATAAAATAAAACATATAGGGTTATTAAGGAAACCAATTTTATTGAAATACAGTTATTTTTTTTAAATAAATTCATGAGGGGATGCTCATCAATTAGGGAATGGCTAAACAAGTTGTGGTGTATGATTATGCTGGAATACTATTGTGTTATAAGAAGTGATGAGGTTTCAAAAAAAAACATGGGAAAACTTTTATGAACTGATGCAAACTTTTTATGAACTAAAGTGAATAGAACCAGGAGAACATTTTACATGGTATCAGCAACATCGATCAGCTGTGATCATCTGTGGAAGACTTAGCTACTCTCATCAATAGAATGACCCAATGTAAGTCCAAAGGAATCATGATGAAAAATGCCATCCACCGCCGGAGAACTGATGCATTCTGATTGCAGATTGAAGGATACCCTTTTTTCACCTTCTTAATTTTTCTTGCTTTTTGTTTTGTTTGTTTTTTGCTAATATGGAAATGTGTTTTGTGTGACTTCATATGTATAATGGGCTTCATATTGCTTGTCTTCTCCATGGGTGGGGGAGGGGCTGGAAGAAGGGAGAGAATTTGGTTAAAATAAATAGAATAAAGGTTAAAAATAAATAAATGAATAAATGGATGAATGAATAAATTTTTTTTAAAGTAAGTTTATGGAATCCAGGTTAAGAACCCCTGGGTAGCATATTACACTATTAAAAGCATTTCTTTTCTATTATTCTATATTCTATTTATTTACCTCACAATACCTCCACGAGAGAGGGAGAACAAGTATTATTATTAAAATGGGGAAACTGAGGCCCAGATCAATTAGCAAGTTGTGTGACTTGCTTAGGGTCACAAGGCTAGCAAATGATGGAAGCATGATTCAGAAATGGACCTGATTCCAAATTCGGTGCAAAGTAGGTAGAATGAATGCTATTGGCTGCATTCTAGAGTGGGGTCTAACTTGCAGTATTTTCATTTCAGGTAGGTGAGGTAGCAAAGGGCACAATCGATGGAGGTGAATATGAAGGAGACACAGTCTTTTATTTTTAAGTTGCTGAGGAGGGAGAAGCAGGATACTACTTTTCTCAGGAGAATAGGAAGAAGAAAAAGCAAATAAAAAAGTGTGAAGGGCATGAAGTACCATATAGTTTCTTGTCCAGCCCAGGACAAAGCTGTGATTGCTCCACCCTGGTTAAGACTCTCACTCAAAGTTATGGCGTAAAACAGTAACAGAGCCAGGGGAGTAATAACAGAGTAAGAAGAGTCTGTCCCTTTCAAATCTTTTCTGGGAATGAGAAAAGAAAGAGAACAAAGTGAGAATGCTGAGCGGGCAGAGATATTAAGTAGATGAGGATAGCATGAGGACAAAGACTTATATACCCAGGTGGAATCACAGGTGGTAGTGAATGGAGTGTCAAACTTGGAGTCAGCAAGACCTGAGTTCAAAACTTGCCTCAGACTCTTACTATCTACGTAGCCTCGGACAAGAGTTAATTTCTTTCAGTTTCGGTTTCTTTATCTGTAAAATACAAATCATAATTGTATCTGCTTCTCTGAGGCATTGTAAGGATCAATGAGACAATATATGTAAAGTGTTTGCCAACCTTGAAGCATTATACAAATATTAGCTATTTTATTGTTATCATCATCATCAATTACTAAATGGGTTATTAAAGTTTGGGATATTTTGGCTACCTATTTAATCTATTAAGCTGACACAATAGAGAGTAATATTCTCCCACCAAATGCCCTTGGAATCCCTACCATAGACAGAAAACTAGACTGAATAGATCTGATGTCCCATGTCTAATGATCTCATGAGAATGGTGAGAGCCCTAAGAAATGGGGCTGCCAAAATACTTGTCAGAAGAGTCAAGAATTCTTTTCCAGAATTCCAATCACTCCGGAGTGATAGGCTCTGTGAGCCATTACTTCATTCTTCTAGCTACCATTTTGGAATTCATCTAACACCTTTCAGCAGTGACCTGAAGCCATTACACATACATTAGCTCATTCAACCTCCTACTAATCCCTGAGCAATTGAAGGGGGAAGGAGGTCTTGAAAAGATAAAAGTCTTATCCAAGGTTAGACTGTTACTGGCTTTTCCCAGACATTTTATTTGATTTCTTAGTTTTAAAATCCACAATAACAAAAGATACCCCAAGACATTATGAGAAACGCCTTTTAGCAAAAATCTACCATGGGCAGCAAGACAATGTTCAAATACTTAGAAATGAACATAACTAGCCCTGAGTGAAAATTTCACCTCTAACGATGATCAAAGACCTTATGAGTTTATTGTTTTGGAAACACTTTTTACCAAGACTCGGGTCAGCTAGGTTAGCACAGTGAATAGAGCACAAGCCTGGAGTCAGAAAGACCTTAGTTCAAATCTGGCATCAGACACTTCCTCGCTTTGTGACCCTGGGTAAATCACTTAATCCTGGCTCTCTCAGTTTTCTTATCTGTGAAATGAGTTGGAGAAGGAAAAGGCAAACCAGTTCAGTATCTTTGCAAAGAAAATTTCAAATGGGGTCACAAAGAGTGGGACATGCCTCAATGATGACAATGATCTACCAAGACTGATAGTGAACCCTTCCTTAATTCAGTGGACAAGTCTCAAGAGCTGCCTGAGGCTCAGAGATAATAAATCTCTCGTTCGTAGATACACTGGTAGTCTCATTGACTCCAGGACCAGAGTTCTATCCACTACACAACTTCTCCTTTCATTCCCAGGAATGAAAAATGCTCAATTTCTCCTGTGAGACCTTTTCTAGTCTTAGAAATTCACTAGGGCTCACTGTATCCTGGATGCTGCACCTCCAGCCTGCAGTACTGTCACCCTTTTGTGGTTGTTATGGACCTAACCTGTGATTTCATCTATGTAGGGAATTCCTGGTGAGGGAACTCTTCTCCTAATGCAGAACACCTCTACAACTTATGGTCTTAGAGATTTGCTTGTATCACTGACCCTTTAAGTGATTTGACTGGGGTCACTTAGCCACTAAGTGTCAGAGGAGAGACTTGAACTCAAGTTTTCCTGACTTTAAGGATAGCTCTGTATTGTCTTCCCTAAATTCCTCCCATTCTAAATCAGCCAATGAAAGGCAGTGGAGGGAAAAGAAACCTAAATTTGGAATCAGAAAGCCAGATTTTGGATCACTCTTCCAGAGTTTGCTAGCTGTGGGACCTTGGTCAAGTCATTTTGATGATCTGGGCCTCAGGTTTCCTATTTGTAAAATGGAAATAATAAATATTTGTCCTACCTCTCTCATAGGAGGAAGGTGTAAAGAAAATGCTTTGTAACCAAAGGGATCTCTAGAAATGTCAGCTATTATTATTAGTATTAACC
This sequence comes from Trichosurus vulpecula, assembly GCF_011100635.1. Lineage (NCBI taxonomy): Eukaryota > Metazoa > Chordata > Mammalia > Diprotodontia > Phalangeridae > Trichosurus > Trichosurus vulpecula. The sequence goes on from NC_050573.1 coordinate 536,403,672, forward strand.
CTTTACTGTCTCCTACATATGTTTTACTCATATCCTAGTCCACCCCTAATCTCTTTTTGTTCTGATTTTTTTTATTCCCAGAACATTTTTCCCATCTTCCTTTTTGTTCATTCAGAAATCTATTGCAGAAGATTAGTGATCCAGGGAATTGCTTGGTAACCTTGAACCCATAATCTTCATCATGGAAAGGGCATACAATTCATACTTAGCTCCTCCACACCGAAAAGATGTTAGGAGAAGTCACAAATCCATTGTCCTTCTTAAAAACCTCTCCCCTGAACAAAGCAGGTGCTTATTAGCTGAGGAATGGCTAAACAAGTTGAATGCAAAATAAAATTACTACACCGGAAAAAAATGAAGAAATAATGAACACAGAGAACTATGAAAAGATTTATAGGAAGTGATGTAATGTAAAGCAAGTAGAATCAGGAAAAAAAATATAGCCCGTGATAATAACAATGTCAATGAAGAGAACAACAACAGAAGTCAAAATTGAACAATTTGAAATCATAATGACCAAACTTGGCTCCAAAGAAAAGATATGAACATGCAATTCCTTCCCTCCTTTCTCTGCAGAGGTGGGTGACTGTGGATACACAACAACACATTCATAGAATGCTAGTTTTAGTGGATATGTTGGCTAGTTTTGCTGAGCAGTTCCCTTTTTTTCTTCATTTATTGGCTGATTTAGAATGCAAGGGGAAGCTTAGGTAAGACAATACAGAGCTATCCTTAGAGTCAAGAAGACTCGGGTTCAAGTCTCTTCTCTGACAGTGGCTAAGTGACCTTGGTCAAGTCACTTAAAGTGTCAGTGAGTCTGGGAGGGGTATATTGCTTGTGAGAACAACCACCAAAACTTGAAATTCTTTTAGAAAGAAATTAAGGTTGTTTGGTAGAGGAGATTCAGCAAAAAGGAGGTATGGTGGCACTATAAAATATTTGGGAGTCTATTTGCCAAGACAAACCCAGGGCCTATATGAACATAACTATGAAACACTTTTCACACGAATAAAATCAGATCTAAATAAATGGAAAAATATCAGTTGCTCATGGTTAGGCCGAGCTAATATAATAAAAATGACAATTTTACCTAAATTAATCTATCTATTCAGTGCCATACCAATCGAACTACCAAAAAATTTTTTTACTGAGCTGGATAAAATAATAACAAAATTCATTTGGAAAAATAAGAGGTCTAGAGTATCTAGGATATTAATGAAAAGACATGCTAGAGAAGGTGGCTTAGCCACACCAGATATTAAACTGTACTACACAGCAGCAGTCATCAAAACTGCCTGGTACTTGTTAAGAAACAGGGGTGTGGATCAGTGGAATAGGATAGGTACACAAGTAGGAGAAATCAACAAGTTTAGCAATCTACTCTTTGATAAACCCAAAGAGGACAGCTTCTGGGCTAATAATTCACTATTTCACAAAAACTGTTGGGGAAATTGGAAAATGGTAGGGCAAAAACTGGGCATAGACCAATATCTTACACCATATACCAAAATAAAGTCAAAATGGGTTCATGATTTAGGAGTAAAATCTGATACTATAAGTAATTTGGGAAAGCAAGGAATAGTTTACTTAGCAGATTTATGGAAAAGTAAAGAATTCATGACCCAACAAGAGATAGAGAGCATTACAAAATGCAAAATGGATAATTTTGATTATGTCAAATTGAAATGTTTTGTACAAAAAAAGCCAATGCAACAAGAATTAGGAGGGAAGCAGAAAATTGGGAGAAAATCTTTGCAACTAGTATCTCTGATAAAGGCCTCATTTCTAAAATATACAGGGAGCTGAGCCAAATATATAGGAATACAAGCCATTCCCCAATTGAGAAATGGTCAAAGGATATGAACAGGCAGTTTTCAGAGGAAGAAATTAAAGCTATCTATAGGCATATGAAAAAATGCTCTGGATCACTACTGATTAGAGAAATGCAAATCAAAACAACTCTTAGATACCACATCTCTCCTGTCAGATTGGCTAAAATAACAAAACAGGAAAATGATAAATGCTGGAAAGGATGTGGGAAAATTGGAACATTGTTGCATTGCTGGTGGAGTTGTGAGCTGATCCAGCCATTTTGGAGAGCAGTTTGGAACTATGCCCAAAGGGCTATAGAAATGTTCATACCCTTTGACCCAGCAATACCACTACTAGGGTTGTATCCCAAAGAAATCACACAAGCAGGAAAAGGACCCATATGTACAAAAATATTTATAGCAGCTCTTTTTGTGGTAGCCAAGAATTGGAAATCAAAGGGATGACCATCAATTGGGGAATGGCTGAACAAGCTGTGGTATATGAAGGTGATGGAATACTATTGTGCCATAAGAAATGGGGATGATGCAGACTTGGTAACAACCTGGAAAAACCTACACGACATAATGCTGAGTGAGCGGAGCAGAGCCAGGAGAACGTTGTGCACAGCCACCGATATATGGATTCCGTGAGGACCAACCCTGACATACTGCGCTTTCCTCAGCAACTTAAGGTGCAAGGACAACTCCAGGGGACTCACGACGGAGAATGCTATCTTCATCCAGAGAAAGAACTGTGAAGTTTGAATACAGATCGAGGCACACTACATGCTTGCCTTTTTTTGCTTCTCTTTTGTTTTTGTTTTTGGGTTGGTTTTTTTTTTTTTTGGTTCTGTTTCTTCTTTCTCATGATTCATTCCATTGGTCAAAATTCTTCTCCACAACTTGACTAGTACATAAATTAATTCAATGCAAAGTTATACATGACAGTTATATGAGATGAGATTCCATGCCATCTTGGGGAGGGAGGGGAGAAAATCTGGAACTCAAAACTATGTAGAACCGTGTGTGGTAAACTAAAAATAAATAAATTTAAAAAAAAATAAAAAAGGAGGTGTGGCTTCCTCTTGTCTAGTCTCTGTAAGGTTTATATCATATAGGATTTAAGCATATAGTAAAACGGTTTCGCTGAGAGGGCAGCTTGACTAAAACATAAGGGAACCCAAAACACAAGCCTGGGTGGATCATTACAAGTCCTGGGTGTGGTAACCCAATCAAGGAAGATTTGGGTGGATCCAGGACCCCTGGGGGAACCCAAAATACCTTTCAGCTGTCCCCAATATTCTCAGAGCTACAGGGGTCAGGCAACATTCTGGTTGTGGACAACTTGTAATCACATAGTTGGATTTAAACAGTATAATACTTTTCCCAAACAGTATAATAAATGATTTTTCTCACAGGTATAAGAATAAGAGATATACAGGGAACTATCGATGATGTAAAACCAAATTTATTCATTGTTCAGTTGTTTCAGTCCTGTCCAACTCTTCATGACCCCAATTGGAGTTTTCTTGGCAAAGATACTAGAATGGTTTGCCATTTCCTTCTCCAGATCATTTTACAGATAAGTAAACTGCAGAAAGCAGGGTTAAGAGACTTGCCCAGGGTCACACAGCTAGTAAGTGTCTGAGACCAAATTAGGACTCATTTCCTCATGACTCCAGGGCTGGCACTCTATCCATTGTACCACCTTGCTGCCCATAAAAACAAAAAAAATATCAATTTTTAAAATTAAGAATAAAAACTTCCTGTGAGGGGAGTTTGGGGCCAGTTATGCAATGGGTAGCGTCTTGCATTTTGACATAAATATTTGATATTGGTGGCTCCTACAGCAGACCTCAGACTACAAGCAGCTAAGGTCTGAGCATAGGTGTCCTCTATGGGATTACCACTTTAAATCTAAGGGAATCAGTTTGTTAGACTGCTGATTTCCACCTAATCATGAGTACCCTTCAAGAAACATCTTTAGCCTTGTGACTTATGAGACATTATAATTTAAACCCAGGCCCTCATTGAATGATTCATCAAGCTAACTCACCTACCCAACCTTTTAGACCCAATTCAAGCTCCATACCTTGCCTAAGACTTCATCCATTGGGCACACACAGGATATCCTAATAAAGGAATTTTGACACTACAAAAAAGAAAGACTTTATCCAGCTATTTTAGCTCGTATCACCTCTCCCTTCTCACAACTGTGCAGCACTGAAACTCTTCCACACATCACTGGACTCTTGGTAATGTACAATACTATATGGTACTGCTCTCTAATACTCTTAGTCTCGTCTCCGCAATTTAGGAATTGTAAGCTACTTATGGGAAGAGGCAATGCTTTCTATTTCTTTGCCAACTCTGTGTCACTCACAAAGTGCTAGGCCCTTAATAAATACTTGTTAGTTGATAACTCAGAGGAAAAAATTCATCTTCTGCCCAAATTATCTGTGTGTAAAATTCATGAAAAAACTTGATATGACTTAGTGTGTGTCTCTTCACACGTGTTCTGAACACATATGTTCCTTATGTGTGTGTGCCCTTTAGGCAATGTTTCTTTTCATGCATATTCACCATGTGGATTCTCTCCCTTATCACATATGTTCTCTCTATGCCCTCCCTGCTGGTGGTTTGAAAAACTGGAGGAGACTGTACCCCTCTCCTAAAGGAGATTTTCTTATCATTTTATTTGTTATATTACTCAACTAAGTATCCTTTGTTTGAATTAATGTGACCTCTGGCTGGCTGTTTAAAGGAAACACATCTCTAGGAGCTTATAAGTTATGGCTTTGAATTAGATCCTGACCCAATGCAGTTCCTTGTCTTTGGGGCAATTTTTTTAGGTGGGACATACAGATAATAGTGGGTGCTCGAGTAGCTAATTTGGCAAAGGCAGATACTACGTCTACTTTGTCTTATTAATCTTCCACTTCTAGCTGTTGAGAAGGTCCAGGAGGCTCCAAGGGGATGTGGAATGCTGGTTGAGGCTCTTGGATTAAGCTCCATTTCGCATTCTGCTCCTGAATTAAAAAAAGAAAGAAATACTGGCCAATGATTGATTCTAGGAATTCAGTTATTATTACGTACCAACTTTGACAGCTCAAATCACATATTAGTTCCACAGCTTTGATTTTTAAGCACTAATATTTTATAGGTAAAAATCTATATCTCCCGTAACCGATAGAAAACTGTCAAGGTTATTAGATTCATGCCTGACTTGATCTTTCATCTGCACAATACATCTAAAGGAAAACTAATATAGGGACTATCCCTCTAGATAAGAGTATCTACCATAGGCACCATTGTTGTTGGAAATAAGTCCACTGATAAGCACTGCAGGTTATAGAAAAAGTTGTTTTTGTAATTTAGGCAATATAAGACTTTTTCACCAAAGTGCTTAATATCTATAACTAAGCCCTGTCCTGGGTGACATTCAGAACAGAACTTGTGCCCTTTACCCCATCTCCTTGCAAGAACTGGCAGCCAGGTCACTGTAGTAGATTGAATACTGTTTTTGGAGTCGGGAAGTCCCAAGTTCAAATCCTGCCTCAGACATTTACTAGTTGTGTGGCCCTGGGCAAGTCACTTGTCATCTCTGGGACTCAGTTTTCTCATCTACAAAGTGGGAATGATACTAATAACACCTTCTTTGGAGGGTTGTTGTGAGGATGGAATGAAATAGTACATTTACAGCACTTTGTTATAAGCACGTCACGTGATATATAGATGTTAATTATTACAATTACGAGAAACTTAACTTTGGTTTCTTCATTTGATGGCCTCCATTTCTTGCATTTAGAACACAACAAAAATGACAAATATTGCATTGGAATCCTCTTGGCCCCCACCATCCTTGGTTCACTTTTTACATTGAAGGAATCATTTCAAGGATCTATTTGCCTCCTTGATATGAAAAACAAAACAAAACAATGACAGAATGACAAACGCTAAAATGTAGTGAATAATCCTTTATATAGGCCTCCTTGACTGGCTCATCCATCTCTCTTGAAAATTGAAAAGGGAAGCATAGCAGGAATTTCATGCTATTCAGTATTATTGGGAATTGTCTTTGAGTTCAGCAAAAAGAGCTCAGCAGCTAGTTGACTCCATGGTTCATGGTGGTCACAGAGTCAGGAGGACCTGAGTTCAAATCCAGCCTCAGACATTTATTAACTGTGTGACCCTGGGCAGGTCCCTTAAACCTCATTTCTCCATTTGTAAATTGAGCTGGAGAAGGAAATGGCAAACCACTCCAGTATTTCTGCCAAGAAAACTCCAAGTGGGGTGACAGAGAATTGGACAGTACTGAAATAACTCAACAGCAGCAACAGCGAGAGAGCCAGTGGGCCTGTCAGATACCCTGATGGGTAGCATTATCCAATTTAGAATGGAACAAAGTATGGTTTCAAATCTGCCGTATGATTTTATAGGTTTCAAAACCATTTTCAATTTGGCAAGCTATTTGAACCTACTAGAACAACCTTTTTGGCCCCTCAGTAAATCTAAATCTTAAAGTTAATTGACCTTGCCCACCTAGCAAATGCCTAAAGCAATCATTAGAAGGAAGACTAACAGTGATTTTTAGCATGAGTCAGTTGTGAATCTTGGCTATTACGGAGACCACTGGTGCCTGGTAGGCAGAGTGCATGATAAATTAACCATTTGCATAAATCCTTCTCCTCCATATACATTTGAGGTCAACTGCAGCCAGTGGTCCTAGATATGGGGTCCTAGAAGAGTGTGAGGTGACATAAAGAAAAGGAATAATAGGAATGTCCTCTTCCTCATTCCTGATCTCATTAGGCCCATTCTGATCAGGGACAGAGCAGGGATGGGGGTGTGAAAGTTGGGAGAAAAATGTGAGGGGAAAGTTAGAAGTCCAAAAACCAGTTTGTCCTTCCTTTTCAATGGGGAAGAAGAAGAAGAAGAAAAGTTTTTGTTTGTTTGTTTCTGCTTTTATTTTAAGACAAGGCTAAAAAACTCCTGCAGCCTTGATCCATGGAGTACTAGAATGAAATGAAATCTATTTCCTGAGATCTCAGAAGTTGATGATGCCACTGTCCCCAAAGTTCAGTTTAAATAAGGGCTGCATCCCTGATCTGTCCTTACCTCTCCACAGTCTTCTAGACTTCTGAGCCTAACTCACACTGTTATTTATAGCAGCCTGTTTTTTTTAAAATATATATATTTAGCTGGTTTTGGCATGGAAAATAAATACTTCTCACACACTGTATTTAGAGCATCTGGATCACTAACTCTTGGGAGATTTAATGTTGGGCCCTATCTGGCAGTTCTCATGGAGGGAAAATTTCCATTAGAGTCCCAAGGAGGTTTTGCAAAATGATTGTCCAAGCGAAGACAATTGTTTGCACTGGTTCTTTTCCACATAAGTTTGTTTAAATGGTTTTCTCCTGAGTGTTTTTAAAAATATTTTCTCTCTATCTCTCTCTCTCCTCTCTCTGTCTTTTTCTGGGTGTTTCTGTGTCTTGCTGTTTTTGTTTTGCTGTCTCTCCCTCTCCTCTCCTTTCCTTCCCTCTGTCTCTCCTTCTCTCTTTCTTTCTCCCTCTCCCTCTGTCTCTGTCTCTGTCTCTGTCTCTGTCTCTATTTCCTTGGTTTTCTGTATCTGTCTGTGTGTCTGTCTTCTCTTTCTTTTTTGCTTTTCCCTTTCTCCCTCCTGTGTCTATCTATATTTCTCTGTCTTTCTGTCTCTATCTCCTTGTCTCTCTTTCTCTCTATGTGTCAACTAAGCAAGCATTTTTTAAAAGTACTTAACTATGTACAAGTACCACGCTAGGCACTGGAGTTACAAAGACACAAATGAGACAGTCTCTATCCAAAGGAAACTTATATTCTAATTCTCATCATGGCATGAAGGTGAACCTGGGTTTCTCCTCCAAGTAAAGTGGAGTATAAGGGTGAGTAAGCCCTGCCAAACTAGAAAGTCCATAAGCCCATATGTATGTATACAGACTGCAGGTAGCTAGAAGGCACAGTAGATATAGTGCTGGGCATAGAGTCAGGAGACACCTGAGTTGAAATTTGGACTCAGACACTTATTAGCTGGGTAACTCTGGGAAAGTCATTTTGCCACAGTTTCCTTGTCTGTACAACAGCAACTAATGCACAGAGCTCTTGTGAGGTTCAGATGACATAGCAATCAGAAAGTGTTCAGCATGGTGCCAGGTACATAGTAAGCACAATTTAAGTGTTAGCTACAATGATTATTATTACTACTATAAGACTCTTGCACCTTGCCCCCAGGTTTGCCTTCTGGGGCCAAGCAGGACAAGTAGTAATCCCTATGGTTGGAGGAGAAGCCCAGCTAAACTCCAAGATTCTCCTCAGGAGACTGGCTACAGGGTGCTGAAATTTGGGCCAAACAAGTTTTGAAGAGGTTGTAATGTTCATTGGAGTGGTGGAAAAAATGCAGTTGCAAACTCTTGAAGAATATTTTTAAAAGAAGTTGAAAAGAGAAAAAAAACTATTTTAAGTATAGGAATAAACTAAGGTATTGGCTAGGGGTTTTCTATAAGATTTGCCCTTTGATTTTTAAAATTTTCCTTTGTCTACTTCATCTTTGGAACTCTAAATCTAATCTGATTGGCATGAATTTCTCCTTATTTTCCTGCCACCTTGAATACTAGTAGTCAGTTTGTCAACAGGTATTTATTAAGCATCTACCAGGTGACAGACACTGTGCTAACATAACCAGGGGCTCAAAAGCTATTTGCATAAGACTCACTTTAATTATGGAGACTGATTACTCAATGTTCCATGTCTTTGTGAGGGGTAGAATTGTTGAGAGCTAGGCAGAGGAGAGATCCTTGGTCTTCTGGCTTCCACTTTTGAGAGAGAAGACACATGGCCCTAGATTCTCTTCGGAAAGAGGTCTCTGAAGGAAGATAAAGACTTCAGGAAATAGCTGACATACATACACACACACACACACACACACACACACACACACAAAGCTGGCATTTCTCTTATGTGCTTATTTTTCAGCTCTTTCTTGGTTGAGGTGAGATATCTTTCTCCTGGTGGGAGTTCATCCACTCTGTGTATTGTCTGGTATATGCTCATTTGCATAACTTCTCTGATTTCAATTTTCTATTGGCTTGCATAAATGAGTTTGTTTTCTATCTCTGTGTGGTCTTTATGTAACGGGAATTTTGTGAAAAAGGAGGCAGAAAAGTCTTGGATTTATAGCTTGGGTCATTCCTCCTTTAATGAATAGTAATCAGGAAGTCAGTTTCAACCTAAAAACTATTTTCCCTAGACTAACAACATGGAGACACAGTGCAGATAGCTATAAGTTTAGCCTAGTACCCCGCCTCTCTGAAGAGACACATTTAGACAGACCCATGTGGACCTGCATAACCTACTTGGGCAACACACACAGACACACACACACAGACACACACATACACTTTACACTAAATTCTGGGGATACAAAGAAAAACAAAATACAGCTACTCCCATTAGGGGGGCACACAGTGTAATGGGGGAGACATCATGCTATCAATTACATACAAACAAAAAACATATGGGAAAAATTGGAACTTATCAACAGAGCAACATCACTATAATTAATCGGAATTGGGAAAGACTGCCTGTAGAAGGTGAGATTTTAACTGGGACTTGAAGGAAGCCAAGGAACCCAGGAGACAATGAGGAGGGAGAGAATTCCAGGCATGGGGTTCAACCAGTGGAAATGTCTCAAATTTGGGGAAAGTGTTTCTTATGTGAGCAACAACAAAGAGGCCCATGTCACTGGATTGCAGGTTAAATTGATGGTAATGAGGTATAACAAGACCCAAAAGGTAGTAAGAGACTAGATTATGAAGGACTTTGAATGCCAAAGAGAGGATTTTATTTTCAATTATGGAGATGACAGATGACTTGTGTTTATTGAGTATGTGTGTGGGGGGGAGTGGATAAATCCTCAGATCTGAATTTTAGGAAGATCATTTTGACAGCTAAGTAGAGGATGGAATAAAGTGGAGAGATATTTATGGCAGGCAGACCAAACAGCTGACTATTGCAATAGTCAACATTTACAAATGAGATATGGACAGAATAAATTGGGGATAATCAGTGTAGGGAAGGCATTATTAGTAAGAAGAATCTTGAATGGTTTACTGTAGAAGGTGGTCTTAACTGGCCTTTGATGGAACCCAAGGAAATTAAAGACACAAATGAGGAGGGATAGCATTCCAGACATGGCAGGCAGCCTGTGAAAATGCCCAGAGTTGAGAAATAATGTGTGGTGTTCAAGGAATAACAAGAAGGCCAGTGTTACTGGATCACAAAGTACATGGTCGAGGGAGGGGAGTAGGGTATAAGAAGACCAGAGAGGTAGGAGGGGTCCAAGTTATAAAAAATATATTCTCTGAAACTCATTACTTTATGATGTGATCTAATTTTTGATAGCTTCCCTTGACTAATAGAAATGATAGTATATATGACCAAAATTTTAATATAATATTTAGAAAATTTAAATGTTGATAAAGGTTTCTGACTCTTAGCTCTTCTTTCTATACCATCCCCCTAACCCAGCTAAGGATGGTGGTCACTACATGATAGACTGCCAGGAAGTTTATGACAGCTAAATTAGAGTATGCTATTAAAATTCTACAGAAAGACTGATGAGATTCCCAGATGGAAAGGGCCTCTTTGGTCCTCAGATCTGTAAGCAAAGTTTCAAAGAGGCAAATTAAGACTTGATTAAAAAAAAACTTCTAGCAATTAGAGCTATCAAAAATTGGGCTTATGAGGTGTTCAGGGAAGACTAGCATCTTTTGTGTGAAGGTTTTCTGAGCCCTTTTCAGGGCTGCTCATCCACGTTTGGTGTTACCTGGCAGCAAACTCTCACCTGTTGCTCCAAGAAGCTATAGTAGGTGCAGCAGCCATTCCCTGGTAACACTATCTGGACAAATGGGCTAAACCAGGTTGAGGGTATATCCAGCAGGCCTCAAACCTGTTGATGAGTTAGGCAGATGTGTACCCCAAGCATGTGAAGATTTCCTTCAGCAGAATGGGCAGATGGGAACAGTTTGTCCCAACAGCCATGAAGACAGTTGAAGCAGGTGCTGTTAAGCCCTTAGAGCTTGGTCATCGATGACACCAACATCATCCACTTAATCTTGGGCCATTACCAATCATCTTGATTTTTGTTTTGCCAGGGACTTCAATGACTCTAGAAGAAAGAGTGAGATCGACAGCTTTACACAACTCTGCCTCACTTAAATCTAGTTCACACACAAGTCAAGACATCACCTGTGATGTCCTTGGTCCTCTTTGAAAAATAAGGATGAACAACAATAATAAAAAAATGGAATGGGTTGTGTTAGGAGACAGTGGGTTCCCTCTCATTAGAGATCTTCAGTCAAAGAATAGATAGCCTCTTTGGGGGTATGTTGTAGATAGAATTATTTTTCAGGTATATATTAGACTACATGGTCTCTGAGATATATTCCAACTCTGAGATTCCATTAAATGTTAAACATTCATATATGTATTTTTTAGAGCAGGACATATCTATATTTTAAAATTTTTATTTTATTTTCAGACTGGGTCTCCCTATTGGCCAGGCTAATTAGATAGAACCCTATCCCATTGCTGATTTGCATGGAAAATTAGACTTGGGCTGATTTACCACTCTTAGGCACCCTTGCAGGCCCTTTCTGAGGGGTGGAGGTGGTGGGGAGGGGATCACTATATTCATGCTGGTCTTAGCATGGAGACTTGATGGGCAGTATAAATTATTGTTCTCAATGCCGATCTTCAAAAGTTTTCCACTCTGGAACAAGAAGGTTCTCAGAGAACCAAGAAGTAAGGGAACTTGTCTGTTTCAGACAGATTTGTTTACATTAAAGTAACAGCTGTTATGCTTACTAAATACTTGAAGTTAGTTTAACACATCCACACTTCCCTCGCAACATATGGAAATCCAAGGCAGGGACTGTGAATTCTATTGTTAAGATGACAACCAATGTGGTGAATAAATAAGGGTTGACATTTTTTCTTATTAGTTAATGATGCCTAGAGGCATTGTGAAGTAATGAATAAATCGCTGGGCTTGGAATAGGAAGACCTAGGCTGAAATCCTGTCTCTGATAGCTGTATGTCTCTGGATAAGTCTCTTGGCTTCTCTGACTGTTAGGCATTTCCCACCAAGAGTTCTCTTGGCTAATAAAATCACAGACCCTTTGTCATAATGATGCCTACTCATATGGTAGCTTTATTAGGTTTGTTAATGGTTTAACAAAGAGAGATGATCCAAGAGGGAGTCGTTAGATGGAGAGGCAGAAGCAAAGGTTTCTTACTCCTGCTCTTTAGCCTTGTGGCCTGTTTTCTTCTCCCCTCCTTTAAAGTGTATTATTTATTAGGTTTTCAATTAACACTAATTTTCAATTAATTTGTCCCTCCCACTATCACTTCCCCCACTGAGCAAAAAAAAAACCACAAACCAAAAATGGACACCTTAATACATACCTACATAACACTACCAAATTATTTCCCACATTAGTCATGTCCAAAAATTTATGTCTCTTTTTGTACTTTGTCTTTCTGTGGGGAGGTGAATGGTAGGTTGCATCCTCATTCTTTTGGATTCATTGTTTATCATTACATTGATTCAAGTTCCAAAATATTTCGAAGTTGTTTTCTTTGTAATGTTGCATTGTATACATTATCTTCCTAGTTTCTCTCACTCAGTTCTTTATCAGTTCACAGAAGGCTTCCCAGTTTCCTCTGAAATTGTCTATTTCATCATTTCTTATGGTATAAGAATATTCCGTTATATTGCTATATCACAATTTGTTTAGCTATTCCCCAATAGGACACCATTTTTTGACTACCATGAGAAGAGATGTCATAAACATTTTTTGTACATATAGATTTTTTAAAAATTTCTTTCAAGGTATAGGCCCAGTAGTGATACAACTGAGTGAAAGGGTAGGCACAATCTGGTAACTTTCTGGGAATCATTTCAAATTGCTTTCCAGAATGACTGACCCAATTCACAGCTCCACCAGCAGTGCAGTACTATATCCGTTTTCCTACAGCCCCTCCAAAATTGTCATTTTCCTCTTTTTTTCGTCTGATAGATTGAGGTGGGAACTAAAAGTTATTTTAATTCATATTTCTCTAATTACTAGTGATTTAGAGCATTTTGATATGATTGTTGATAGCTTGGATTTCTTCCTTTGAAGATTGTCTATTTATATCCTTTGACCATTTATACTATGGCCTGTTTTCATGAAAATTTGCCCAATCTGCTTAGAATGAGAGCTCATCTTTACTTGTTATAGTCTGGCTGGCCTTCCTTTTTTCAGAGGAAAACTGAGGAAAAAACCAAAACCAACAAAACTCTGGTTCAGCATGCTGCCCGGTTTTTCTCTACACCTCCATCTTTTAAAAAAGTTTTTTTTTATTTTTAAAGTACTGCATCCTTAGCCCCACTCTACGAAAAGAAAAAGAGAAAAAAATAACTAAAACTGAGATTCTAAGTAAGTTGTTTATGGTTAGAAAGCTAAATGTTAGCATCAAATTGGAACCCAAGTCTCCTGACTAAAAGTTCGATAGTGCTTTCATCATTATACTGCTATGTGCCGCTCTGCCTCTGCTCTGTTCTTTCATTTCTTCTGATTACACAAGTAAAAGAAAAACACAAACCTTGTTTGGACATTTAAGTGTTTTTTTGAACACTTGCTAATCTCCCTTTTTACTTGAGGGTCTCTCTAGAGAGACTGGTAGAACCACTATTGGAGCCAGAGAGATCAACTGTTGCACCTTAAATAAGGAAGAAAAGTCATCAAATTTTTTTTCTGGCATTGGCTTTATGATCCTAAGTAAATCACTTAATCTCTTTCAGTCTCAGTTTCCTCACCTGTAAAACAGAATAATAATAGTACCTCCCTTCCAGGGTTGTTGTACAGATTAAGTGCAATAATATGTATAAAGTGCTCTACAAACCTCATTTAACACCAATCCCAAAGCTCATTGGTGTGAGAATCTCTCCTATTGCTGGCAGACCCTGAATGAAGAATGGGGCAGAGTTGGGAAGAGTGGCAGAACTTTATTCTTCTTTGGGATTCTTCAAGCATGGAGTCTCTCTGGGTGTTTCTGGATTCCAGCTTCAAGGAAGAAGATGGAAGAGGCCAACCCCACTTCTGGGTGCTGAAAGAAAATATTAGGAAGACATGAGAAGAGTTGGGAATCTCCACCACGTCTCTCTCTCCTGTTTGCTACACTAGAGACTTCAAGTAGCTTCTCTTTGGGTGAGATCCAGGACTCTCTCTTGGTTGAGAAGAGTCACCTCATTCCTGGTGGGAGAACTCCTTCACTGCATTAGCTGGTATACATTCTCCTGTGAATACCTTCTCTGGTTTCTGTTTTGCTACTGATTTGGGTCAATGGGCTTTCTTTGGTAAGTGCTATTTTTGTGTTCATTGTGGAACTGGTATATAGAGGGAAAGGGGTCAAGCCTTGGATAGAAAGCTTGAGGTCCTCTTTACCCCCCAGTGATGGGAAGTTAGCTTGAACCTGGTCATATCCCTTAGACTAACACTATTTAAGAAAGCAAATAGATATAATTCTACTTCAGAATCCCCTCTCTCTGAAGAGAACAGAATGACCTGTGGCTCCAACTTCCTGCTTCCTCTCCTGTCAGGAGTGAAAAATCTCCTCTGGAGAACAAGGTGGGAGCAGAAGAGACTAGAGATGTCTATCCTACCTACTTTCAAGTCATACAATGACACTTCCTATGCTACAGGCTGAGAGACAAGCTCTTATTATATGTGGGGCTCTCTACAGCACGAGGCCTATTCCTTTGTGTTTGTCCTTCATTCTCGAAGAAGCCCATGACATCAGGGAAATGATGACATGACTTGCAGTTAACTTTGATTTGAGTGAGGGAGGACTGAGCGAGGTCACCAGCCTCATTTTCTCCTCCTGGCCTATTCCTTACACTTAAAATGGTAGGCTACAGGGTTACAAAGATTAAAAAAAATGAAGCCTTTTAATGCTACATTATAAAAAGCAAACTTTTGTACTTCTATATTTTTGTAAATGTAAGGACTGCTTACTTTACATAAACATGTATTTTTCCCCCTCATGATCCAGGAATAAGATAACCACCTCTCTCCAACTCTGGTCACATTTCCCTACTTGGTCACTGTCATCTCCTCAGTGTATCGGAGGTATCATGGGAAAATACAATGAATTCTTCATTCTCAGTGAGAAGATGAAGGTTCAAATATTAGCTTTGTTACTCTGCTACTATCTATATGACCTTGGGCAAGTAATTTTCTTTTCTGGAACTCAGTTTGCTCATGAGTCAAAGCAAGAGGTTGAATCCAATGATGCTTAATGTCCCTTCTAGCTTCAATTCAATGACTCTTTGATCCCTACATCTTCTCATCTTGTCTGTGCTTTTTTTCTTTACCTTTTTGGATATGGCAACCTGCATTCCCCTATTTTCTCTTAAAACACAAAAGTTATCTTTTATATATTGTTATTGGGCTTATATTTATCAATCAATCAAACCCCCCAGTTATTAAGCACTTAACTACCTTCCTGATGCTATGCTAGGAGCTAAGGATACAAAATATTTTGTTCTCTGGGCCTGTGCATTTTCCAGGCACTTGATGTGATCTGTTTCAACCAATACAAATTCTTGTTTTATGATTGAAGTGCCTTTGAAAAGTGATTATACTTTTTCCAACCCTCTTTCCACTTCCACCTCCTTCTACTCCCTCCTCCCCCACCCAACAAAAGAACAACAAATATCCTTTTACAAGCCACGCAGTGCAGCCTGTGAAAGAAGGGGATGTGAGGTATTTGAATGAAATTTAAAATGAACTGCATTTGTGGATTTTGCAGAATAATTGATTATCCTCAGACCCTTAGTTTCCCCATGATTTCTAAAATATGGTATCCTCTGAGCTTTACAAGCGCAGTTTTTGGAGCTTACATTCAGTGACAAGCAGATTAGATAACTAATACATTAGTTATCTGAGAATGTTTTTGGATAAAGTTATCCAAATGAAAACAAGAAGAGCCCAACCTTGTAAAGGAACAGAGCAGTAGATAAGCTAATGTGGATACCAGATGGTAGAAGAAGTGACTTTTGTGTCCTTGATTATGGGGGCAGGGTGAGAATAGTGTGTCAGCTTTCCTAGAAAGGAACTGGGGCTGGAGGGTGCTCAGATAGGGAAGGGAACCCCTGTAGAGGGTACAAGTCTCCATACCTTGGAGTAAACACTCTATGGGAGGAAGAAACTGAGAAAAGTTAGTTAATAAACATTTATTAAGGGTCTACTAGGTGCCAGGCACTATGCTAAGTTGTTCATTCTTCATTTTCAAAGAGGACCAGTGACATCACAGGCGATGTCTTGACTTACGTGTGAATTGGATTTAAGTGAGGCAGAGTCACACAAAGTCATCAGTTTCACCCTCTCTTCCAGAGTCATCAAAGTCAAGACCATTGCTGTTGGCCCAGGATGCAGTGGATGACCTTGGCATCTTTGATGTCTGACCAAGCTCTGAGCGCTCCATAGTGCCTGCTTCAGCTGCCTTCATGGCCATTGGAACAGATTGTTCACATCTGCCCATTCTTCTGGGGGAAATCTTTACATGCTTCGGGCAAACATCCCCCAACTCACTGATGGGTTTGCGGCCTGTTGGATTCCCTCAACCTGGTTTAGATTATATACTGAAATGGTTTTATGGTAGTATGGGTGCTCTGCATGCTACACCTTCTTGGAGCCACATGTGAGAGTTTAAAGCCAGGTGGACACCAAAGATGGATGAGCCACCCTAAAAAGCGCTCAGCAAGCCCTCTCACCAGTGATGTTAGTCCTCCCTAAATACCCCATACTCCTCAAAAAAAGATTAAAAGAAGGATACAAAAAGCAAAAGCAATCTCTGCTTGAGTTCACAGCCTAATAGGAGAAATGCCATGCAAACAGGTACAAAGAAGCTATAGATATATTTATATGTCTCATAGATAGGATGTCTTATAGATAGGATAAATTGAGAATAATCAAAAGAGGGAAGGCAGTAGAATTAAAGGGTATTGAGACAGGCTTCCTATAGAAAAAGGGAAATGATAAGAATCAATAGCTGAATTAATTAATTCATCAACAATCATTTATTAATCACCTACTATATATTAGTATGTATCATCATACTATGTATGTGTGGGTAGCTAGATGGCACAGTGGGTAGAATGCTGGGCCTGGAGTCAGAAAGACTCATCTCGGTTCAAATCTGGCCTCAGGCACTTGTAAGGCGTGTAAGTCTAGGCAAGAAAATTAACCCTGTTTGCCTCAGTTTCCTCATCTGTAAAATTAGTTGAAGAATGAAATGGCAAACCACTCCAGTATCTTTGCCAAGAAAATCCCAAATGGAATCACAAAAGTCAGACACGATTAAAAATGACTGAACAATTGACATTGTGCTAACATTGGGCATGCAAAGGCAGAAACAAAATAGTCTTATCCTCAGGGAGGTTATACTCTATGGGGTTTGGGGGAGGCAATACGTACATGTATCAAAAATATAAGAAATAAATGCTTGGATCATCACTATGTTCCACCCACAATGGCACACCCACCTTTATGACTATGTCCTGAGCTCTCTTCTCTTTCTACACTCTCTTATTTACCAATCTCATCTCTTTCTTGCACATGTATAAGCTATATCAAATGCTTATTATCTCAGAAAGTGGGGAGGAGAGGAACAGAGGGAGAGAATCTGGAACTCTTTTTTTAAAAAAAATGAACGTTAAACATTATTTTTACATGTATTTGCTAAAAAAGAAGTTATTGAAAAAATCTTATCATCTTCCATGTTTTCAGTCATCATCTCTATGAAGGTTAGTCTCATATCTTTAGAACTAGCCCATCTCTTTCTACTGAGTTTCAGTCTTGCTTCACCAGCTTTCTATTGCATCCTTCAAACTGGATGCCTTATAGGTATCTTAAACTCAATATTTCCAAAGCAGCACTCATCATCTTTTCCCTCATACTTATTCTTCTTCCTAATATCCTTATTTTTTCTTATTAATTAATTAATTTTTAGTTTTCAGCATTCACTTCCTTAAGACTTTGAGTTCCAAATTTTCTGCCCCTCCCTTCTCTTCCCCTTCCCCAAGATGGCGTGCAATCTGATATAGGCTCTACATATACATTCACATTAAACATTTTCACATCTAATATCCTTATTTATGAAAAGTGTACCACCATTCTTTTAGTGACCTGTTTGGAACTCAGAATCATCTTCAACTTCTCATTTTCCTTCCCCTGACCCCATTCCACGGAATCAGCCAATTGTCAAGTTTTGCCAGTTATCTCATATGTGTCCCCTTCTTTTCACTTCGATGCTCAGCACCCTAGTTTGGTCATCATTATGCCTCACCTGAAAGGTTTCAGTAACTTCCTGTTTGGTCTCCGTACCTGATATCTACCCCCTCTCCAATTTGTCCTCCAGAGAGCTTCCAAAGACATTTTTCCAAAAGCATAGATATGACCACGTCACCCTCCTCCTCAAAAAAACTCGGTGGTTCCTTGTTGCCTCTAGGATAAAATACCAACTCTTCTGTTTGGCATTTAAAACCCTTTGCAGTCTGGTTCCGGCCTACCTTTCCAGAGTTAATACACATTACTCTTTCGATTCACATTTTTCACATATTTCGGCCAAACTTGTTTATTCTTCTTCCTACTCAAAATCCCATCTTACATAACATCTACATCTACAGGACATCTCTCATTCCTGGAATGCACCCCTTCCTCACCTATACTTTTTGGTATTCTCCATATTCTTAAAAGATCAGCTCAAGCACTTTTTCTTCCTTGACACTGCTCCTCATCTTCCTACAACTGTTAGTGGACCACCAAATAACTATGTTTTTGCATATTTTGAATTTACTTATATTTGTGCACTGCATCTCTGTCCTACCCATAATAAAATGTAAAAGTACCTTGAGGGCAGAACCTATTTGATTTTTCTCTTTATATTCCCAGCATTTAACACAGTGCTGTCCTCTGCACATATTGAGGACTAAATGAATGCTTGTTGAGTTGCTTGATTGAATTGAATCACTTGGATACATCCAACATCTATCTGCCAATGTGCCTGTCTTGTGATAATATATTGAGAGCAGAAGGAGATCTTAGAGGTCATCTGCCACTTGCTATCCTTGTGATTTTGGACAAGGCAATTAATCACTCTGGGCCTTACTTTCCTCATCTTAAGCTGATAGGGTTGGATTAAATGACGTCAAAGGTCCCTTTCAATTCTAAATATTTGAACTAGTATACTCGTAGAGCTTAGAACTGAGGAAACAGGCCAAGAGGTCAAATAACCCACCTAAGGACATACAATTAGTAAATAGGAGAGCTAGAATTTGAATGCAAGTCATCTGGCATCATATCCTATCCTTTTCCCATGGTATCATGCTGTGTTTTCTGCTGGACTCCCCCAGCTGTTGTTTGTTGAGCTGCTTCAGTCATGTCCAACTCTTTGTGAACATTGGTGTTCTCTTGGCAAAGATGCCAGAATAGTTTGCCATTTCTTCCTTCAGCTCATTTTACAGATGAGGAAACTGAGGCCAACAGGGTTAAGTGACTTGCCCAGGGTCATACAGCTAATAAGTGTCTGAGGCCAGATTTGAACTAAGGTCTTCCTGACTCTCGGCCCGATGTTGTATCTATTGTATCACCTAGCTTCTCCCCCACCACTCAGCTGTTACCAAGGCATTATGTGTCAATGAGTCAGTTGATGAATACTGATTAAGTGGTTACTATATTCCAGACAGTATGGTAAGTGTTGGAAATGCAAAGAAATGAAAAAAAAATTACTGTCCCTTCCCTCAAGGATCTCACCTTCTAATAAATGACTGTGTGTACAAGTGTGTATGTATGTACAAGATGTACACATATGTATATACAAGTATATATGTATATACAAGATGTACACCAAGTAGACGGAAGGTGATTTCAGAAGGCAGGCAAAGGGGAAGATGCACAGTGTAGATAGATAAAGCATTCATTCCAGGCTTAGAATGATCCAGCCACTGTACTATGCACTGGCAATACATATACAAGCAAGCAACATTTTTCCTGCCCTCAAGGAGTTTCCATTCTATTGAGAAGAGACAACAGGTAAAGGGGAGTGGGAAAGAGCAGGATGGTATACATTCAAGGGCATGGTGTGGAGTAAGCTAGGTAGTGGTGTGAAGGCCTGCCCCTTTCAAAATAAGACAAAACACGCCTAATCAGAGCATAGGAACCCAGGGGTGGAATACCTGGGAAAGGCCTTCTGTTGAAGATAGGATTTGAATTGTGTGTTGAAGGAAGCCAGGAAAAACCAAGAGATAGAGGCCTAATTCTGAAGAGGCTCAGGACCAAGCCTGACTTCTTGGTAACAATACCCTTTTTTCCATCCCACTGGCCTCTTCAGAATATTGTTGCATTTTGGTGATACCTCTCTCTTCCCTTTCCTTTTGGCTGAGGCTTTTCCCCTGAGGCTGTCCATAAAGCTCATTTAAAACAGATTTCATGGAATTTTCCTGTGGCCTTTGTCTCCTTAGGGATGGTCTGGAAAGTGGCCAAAAAACCCATACACACACACACACACACACACACACACACACACACACACAGACACACACAGACACACACACAGAGTTTAGCAGAAGACAAAAATTAGGTAAAACAAAGTGTGATCATGCTTCCTTGGAGGCAGGGACTTGCCTGATGCAGCAACTCATTACGTGCCACTGTGAAGGAAGATGATTGTAGCTATTACTAATTTTCTAGAATGTCGATAGCTACAGAGAAGATGAGAGACAGGAAAAATATACTCACCTCCTCTCTATGCCATGAAGGATATATTGTTGAAATCCATTAGGCATGAAAGGACAACAGATATTCATATAGTAAAACCTGAATTATCCAGCATTTTGTCAGCCAAGCAAACCTTAGAATTTGATATTTATAATATTCAATAAAAAATATTCAGATTAGTCTCAGGTACAGGGCAAGAAATTAGAGATGCTAGATGGAGTTGTCCAAGAATTATTTACTATTCCTACTGGGTTTGGGAAATTGGGAGGTGGAGAGGAAAGAAAATAGTAATAATTGACATTTAGATATCCCTTTAAAGTATGCAAAGAACTTCACATAGATTAGTTCATTTAGGCCTTACAATAACCCTGGGGGAGTACTGAAAACATTATTATTATATTAATATTACATATATTACATTCATTTTATAAATGAAGAAACTGAGGCTCAGAAAAGTTAAGTGACTTACCCAGGGGTATATAGTAAGTGTCAGAGGTAAGATTTGAAAACAGGTCCTCAGGACTCTAATTTGGTCCAGCACTCAATTCACTGTGATATAGTAGATGTTTCATAAATATTTGTGGATTTTAAATGAGATTTATATCTCATGGGAATTAAGTAAACAATTGAACATATGTAAATTCTTGCTATTTTATTCTCTTTTATATCTTAAAAAAATAGAATAAGAAAGGCCTAAGAGATCTCTAGGGGGTTGATATATGTTATAAGTTGAAGGAAAACTTTGAATACCTGTAACTAGAGTGGGACTTTGTCACAGGGTGAGAAAATGTCAAAAAAGCTAAATGCATTTTCAGTTCTGCAACAGTGTAAAACCAGCCAGGCTTAGCACTTAATTAACAAGAGGAATTCATTAAAATGTGAAGTTTGGAGAAGACTACTTCCTCACTCTTGCTTTGCTCCTTTGTATCCACCTCTGAACATTAAGCAACTTTCCCAACAGTGATGGTATGATGACAAGGCTCTCCTTCAAGGAGCATTGGCCTACAGTGTCTCCCCATGAGACAGTGTCCTGAGGTCTTTCTCTTCCTCAGATGTTTTGTGTTCTGAAGTTCACTCCCCTCCTCAGAATGATTTGAAGTCACATTTAGTTCAACTTGGCACAGGCACATTTTGTGAAGTTGTCAAATCACCACTCACAACTCTACTAATGGGCACAGCAACCACCAGAATTGGAAAATGGGTATTTTAAGAAATGTCCTGCGGGCATCCTTAAGATGATAGGAAATGCTCTTAGATTTCATTGGCTTTTATCCTGAGTTTTTCCACTGTAAGGTACCCCCACTCCCTCTGCCAAATACACAGCATGGGGAAAGGAGATGATTTCCCAAGAAAGGCGGTGGTTCTTCTTTATGCAATCTATGCAGTTTCCAAGTGCTCCCTAACCCCATTCTTTGTGCATAGCATTAAATGTGCATGGCTATTTTTAAAGCTGTCATGAGCTCTCAGCACTCCTCCGACTTTCCACCCTCTGTCATCCTGTTCCCTGGGATCAGAGAAGCCTCCCCAGGTTTGCCCATGATTAGTACTCTTGTATTTGAGGACAGGAGTCAAGAGACACATTGGGCACATTGGGGAACAAGGGACTGAGAGATCAAGGTGGCTGTTAGTACACTGAGTGCTGGCTTGGGATTTAGAGTTCTTTCCAAATTGGAAAAGGACAGAGGGGATGGGAATGGAAGTAGACAAGGATCTAAGAGGGGTTGCACAAATTGATTCCTTCCCTCCTCAGGGTCTGAATGCACTGAAGTAAAGCTATACAGCCGTACTAGGCTGGAAAGGCGTCATGAATATTTAAGATGCCAACATGGCACATCGCTTATTCTAAAGTTGGAAAAGTGCCTCATAGTAGGAAAAAGGTTAGAAAATAGTGCTCTGTGCATCTTTAGAATACCTGAAATTTCAAGTAACACAAATGAAAACTTCCCACTCTGAAACACTAAATCTCAGTTCCTCAAATTTTTAAAGCTGTTTTTAAGAATACATATGCACATATATTTGACAAGTCTGCAGGTCTTGCCTCAATATGTTGGTGGTATGTTCTGTGCAGCAGTCCACTGAATGCTCTGCACAGTGATAAGGAAAAAGAAAGGAAAGCCCCTCCTTTCAAACAGTTTAGGATACAGTTAAAGAGTTTATTATATGATAGTAGCTATTCCAAAATAAAGGAATAAAAATATTACTCCAATTAAATGAAATTTTTTCAAGCTAAACCCTAAGGTTTCCTAGAAGCAGTAATTATTAGTCAGTAAGTCAGTTACAAGCATTTATTATCATTTATTATGTGGCAGGCAATGTGCTAAGTATAGAGAATACAAATATAAGCAGAAAAAAGAGATAGTCCCTGACTTCATGGAACTTACATTATGATAGGGAAAGACACATAAAATGAAGCAGAAAAGGGAGGGGGCCAAGTACCAGATGAAGATATCCATGGTGAGTGGTAGAATGAGTGTAAAGTCAGGAATGCAGTTTAAAAAGGGACAAAGACATTGCTAGCCTGTATGTCCTCCTTAAAAGGTAAGAATTAGCCAATCAGAGGAAGGGACCACTGGGCAGAGGGTATATGGGATATTCAAGGAGGACCCACGTCTCTGGTTTGTCCACTTGCTGAGCCCTTTGCAGGACTGCTTATGCACCTTTGATGTCTACCTCATTCACCCAACTCTCACCTCTGCCTCCAAGAAGCTGTAGCATGCACAGCAGCTGCACCCAATAAACCTTGGAAGACAGGCTAAACCAGGTTGAGGATAACCCACAGGCTTCAAACTTGTTAGTGGGTTGGGGGATACCTACCTCAAGCATGTGAAACCTTTCTCCAGTGGAATGGGTGGGTGGGGGCAATTTGTTCCAACATCTATGAAGGTGAACAAAAGGGGTAAAGTGGAGAAAGTAGAGCTTCGTCAGGCATCAAAGATGCCAACATCATCTACTGCATCCCAGGTCATCATCAGTCATCCTAACTTTTGTCTTGCCACTGGATGTTGATAACTCTGGAAGAGAGAGTGAGGATGATGACTTTGTGCAACTTTGCCTCACTTAAATCCAATTCATGTGCAAGTTGAGACATCACTTGTGATGTCATTGGTCCTCTTCAAGAATGAAGGACAAGTAACAACTTCCAATGTGAACATCCAGGGACAAAATGAATTTCAGGGGGGAAGAGTTTTTTTGTGGCGTGGTAGAAAAAGTCTTGTGTTACCAGTATTAAGAAGCATCAGAAGTGACACTGATACAGACCGGTTAAATCAGCCTCTTTACCTAGAGCAAGAGATGGGATGTGAAGATAAGAATAAAAAGAGTGACTAATGAGTATCTGTCAATGTAGCCCTTGTCTCCAAAGGATTTCTATCAACCCCTGAGTTTAGTTTTATGTAACCTATTTGTGGATGACGTTCTGTTTTCTTTAGATTCCTTTCTTTTCTAAAATGTCTTTAATAGTCTTCAAAATAAAAATTGGGACCAAGGGGCAGAGCCAAGATGGTGGAGTTGAAGCAACACAGCCAAGCTCTGCCAACATTCTTCTCCAAACAATTTAAAAATTCCTCGGAAGGAATTCTAGAGCAGCAGAGCCAACAAAATGTTGGGGTAAGACATTTTTCCAGTCCAAGACAATTCAGAAAGTTGGAAGAAGGGGTTCGTGACACTGCGGTGGGGACTGGCCTGGAGCACGCATGGCAGCAACAATAGCTGTGGGACTTGATGATGGCAGTAGCACCAGCAGCAGTTTGGGAAGCTCTCAGCCCAGGAGGGTAAAAGGATTGGACAACTGGTCTGAAAGAGATTACAGGGCACTTCTATATTCACATTGGGTGCAGGACAAGGCACTATTCAGCAACTCCATTGCTCATACCAATGTCCAGATCTCAGGTCTGGGGCAAAGAGGAGCACTTTCAGTCACAGAAGAGCAGAGCTCTTAAGGAGCAATAACACTTTTGGAAAAAAGCAAGCAGGGACCTTGAGGAATATTCATCATTTTAGCTACAAGGGATCAGGGGCACTTCCTAGGTAAGGACCAGAGCACAAATCACTGATCACACTTCTCAGATCAAGCCACCCTGAAAACACTGAAAACTTCAAAACTTCCCAACCTGTTCTGAATATAACAGTCCGAAAAGGTCTGAAGCTTGGGATAGTGCCACCCCCAACCCAAGTGAACAGAGCCCAACTGTAACATAAAGTTCGAAATCAAGAAATAGGCTGGAAAAATGAACAAACCACCACCACAACAAAAAACCTGACCATAAAAATCTACTATGGTGATAGAGAAGATCAAGACACAAACTCAGAAGATAAAAATGTCAGAATATCCATAAGCAAAGCCTCAAAGAAAATAAAAATTGGACATAAGTCCAAAAAGAATTCCTGGAAGAGCTAAAAGTGATTTTCAATATGAGAGTGGTAGAGGAAAAATTGTGAAAAGAAGTGAGAAGAAGGAAAGAAAATTATGAAAAGACAATTAACAGCTAGGTAAAAGAGGCACAAAAATACTAAAGAAAATAATACTTTAAAATTTAGAATTGAGAAAATAGAGAGCAATGATGCCACAAGGAATCAATAAACAATAAAACACAGTCAAGAGAATGAAAAAATAGACTAAAATATAAACTATATTACTGGAAAAACAACTGATCTCAAAAATAGATTGGGAAGAGATAATTTAAGAATTATTGGACAACCTGAAAGCAGCAATTTTAAAAATGAGCTTGATGTCATATTTCAAGAAATTGTAAAGGAAAACTGCCCTGATATCCTAGAACCAGAGTAAAGTAGAAATTCAGCCTAGCAATCACCTCCTGAAAGAGATTTCTCAGGAAAAAGAAAACTCCCAGGAATATTATAGACAAACCCCAGAGCTCCCAGGTCAAAGAGAAAATACTTTGAGCATCCAGAAAGAAAATACTCAAATGCCATAGAGCCACAGTCAGGATCATACAAGATTTAGCAGGTACCATGTTAAAGAATTAGAGTGCTTGGAATATAAAATTTCAGAAGGCAAAGGAGCTAGGAATATAACTAAGAATAATCTAACCAGTAGAATTGAGTATAATCCTTCAGGCGAAAATGGATATTTAATGAAGGAGAGGACTTTCAAGCATTCCTGATGAAAATACCACAGCTGAATAGCAAATTTGACTTTGAAATACAAGACTCAAAAGAGTCATAAAAAATAAACATGAAAAAGAAATCAAAGGGGACTCATTAAGGTTCTGTTTACATTCCTATTTGGGAAGATGATACATGTAACTCCTAAGAAGTTTACCATCATGAGGGCAATTAGAAGGCCTTTATCTAGACACAGTGCAGGGGGTGAGTTAATTATATAGAGATGATCTAAAAAAAGTATGGATGAGAAAAAGGGGTACCTGGGGAGAAGGGGAAAGGGAGCAGGAGGATGGAAAAAAGTATCACACATAAAAGAGTCACACAAGGAAGAACTTTTATAGTTGAGAGGAAAAAGCAAGGCAAATTCTTGAACCTCACTCTCATCTGAGTTGGCTCAAAGAGAAAAGAAAGAGGCATATATGCACTCAGTTGGGTATAGAAATCTATCTTACCCAACAGTGAAGTTGGAGGGGAAGGTGATAATAGAGAAAGTAGGGAGTAATAATTGGGAAGTAGATCAAAATTTTTGAAGAAAGATAGGGTAAAAAGTGAAAGAGGATAAATAGGAGAAAATAGGACAGTGGGAAATGAATAGTTAATAATTATAACTCTGAATGTGAATTGCATGAACTCACCCATTAAAAAAAAAAGCAGGTAGAAAAATGGATTAGAAGTTAAAATCCAACAATATATTGTTTACTAGAAACACACTTGAAACAGGAGAAAAGACAGAGTTAAAAGAGAAGCTGAAGCAGAATCTATTATGCTTCAGCTGAAGTGAAAAAAGGCAGGGCTAAAGGTCATTATATTAGACAAAGCAAAAGCAGAAATAGACCTAATTAAAAGACATAAGCAGGGAAACTCCTTCTTGGAAAATTTGCCAAAGACAATGAAACAATACCAAAACTAAATATGTATACTCCAAAGGGCATAGCATCCAAATTCTTAAAGAAAAGATTAAATGAGCTGTAGGAGGAAATAGATAGTAAAAATATACATGTAGGGGACCTCAATTTTCCCCTCTCAGAGCTAGATAAATTAAAACATAAGATAAATAAGAAAGAACTTAAGTAGATGAATAGAAACTCGGAAAAATTAGATATGATAGAACTTTGAAGAAAACTGAATAGGAATAGAAAATAGTATACCCATCCCCGGAGAGGACAGAGCCAAGATGGCTGCATGAAAACAGCATCTTACTGGAGCTCTCTCCCAAGGTCTGTCAGATTCCTATAAAAAAGTGAATTTGAGCAGATTTGAGAGAGTTAGAAACTGCGAGTAGTCTGAGTGGGGCAAATTTCCAAGCTGGGAGAGTCTGAAAGGCAGAAGGCACGAATCTCTAGGCTTGGAGAGCGCTCGGCCTGCGGAGCTGCTCCAGACCAAAGTGGAAGTGGCAGGCCGGGAAACCCGCAGGGGAGACAGGCTGGGTGCCCGAAACTGGCAGAGACCCCAGGCCTCCCAACACAGGATGGCAGTCTGTGGAAGCGATGACAGGCAGCACAACGTCACTGGCCATGAAACATCAACTCCTGAGGCTTGCAGCCCAAAGGTATGAAACATGGATTCTTGAAATTCCAGGAGACATAATGACCAGGTAAACAGGTTTAATCTCTCCCCCCCCCCCACCCAGAGAATTCCTTGGGGAAAAAAACGCTGGAACAGAGAAGATAGAAGTGGGACTTCAGTGGCCAAATAGTAGAAGTTCATTAGTCCCAGAGGGGCAGAACCAGCAGGGGTTAACACCAGGAGCCCAGATGTAATCTTACTCCCCTAGGGGAAGTGCCAGATGCCCAGCTCAAACAACAAAGATTTGAGACGATTGCTGAAGAGCAACAGTGCTGGAGAGCACCCCTAGGGAAAGAGACATCAGGGAGTCAGACCCCTTTCCCACACCTCAGGAAACTGAAGGCTATAATTCACAAAGACAACAACTAGACTCACAATCCCCAGAATAAGAAAGCTGGGACAGAGGACCCTGAGCCCCAAAGGCAGAAATTTGTTGTAAAGCCAGGAAAAGGCTAACCAATATGAAGAAGAACACAAAAAACTTAGGACCATTGATTCTTTTTATGGAGACAGGCATGATCAAAATACCAGCCTGGAAGAGGACAGCAATGACACTATAGATACATCAGATACCTCAAAAGGTAATGTGAACTGGTCTCCAGCCCAAAAACCATTGCTGGAAGAGCTAAAGGAGGATTTTAAAAACCAATTTAGGGAGCTAAAAGAAGATTAAATCAAGTCCCTAAAGAATAAGATTGGAGGAATGGCTACGGGGATTCAGAATCTAAAGAGAGAAAATGACACCCTGAGAGGTAAAATCAACCAATTGGAAAAGGAGATTCAAAAGCAAAATGAAAACACTAACTCATTAAAAATTAGAGTTGAGCAAGTGGAAGCTAATGAATCTATGAGGCACCAAGAAGTAGTAAAATAAAATGTAAAGAATGAAAAAATAGAAAAAAAAAAACGTGAAATATCTGATAGGGAAAACAACTGACCTAGAAAATAGATCCAGGAGAGACAATTTAAGAGTTATTGGTCTACCGGAAATCCACGATGAAAAAAAGAGCCTTGACAGTATCTTCGAAGAAATTATCAAAGACAACTGCCCAGAGGTCCTAGAACCAGAGGGCAAAATAGTCATTGAAAGAATTTATCGATCACCCCCTGAAAGAGATCCCAAACTGAAAACAACAAGAAATATTATAGCCAAATTTCAGAACTACAAAGTCAAGGAGAAAATACTGCAACCTGCCAAAAAGAAACAATTCAAATATCATGGAACTACAGTCAGGATCACGCAGGATCTCTCAGCTTCCACATTAAAAGACAGGAGAAATTGGAATATGATATTCTGAAGGGCAAAGGAGCTGGGACTACAACCAAGGATCAACTACCCAGCAAAACTAAACATAATTTTTCAGGCAAGGAGATGGACATTCAGCGAAATGAGGGAATTCCAAACCTTCCTGATGAAAAGACCAGAACTCAATGGAAAATTTGATCTCCAAATACAAAACTCAAGAGACATAAAAAGGTAAACAGGGGGAAAAACCCCTACAAACCTTATTAACCAATAAGGGCAAATTATTTGCATTTTTATATGATTATATCATCTTATGTATGTTTTATATATATATACATATATATGTCAGTCTTGAGAATAGTACAGCTATTATGACAATTGAAAGGGATACACATAGATTGTGAATGCCTGTATAAACTAACTGATACAAGGATAAAAAACACAAGTAAGAGATGTAAAGGGAGGGCTATAAGAGTAGAGGTGAGGAGGTAGTAGAAAAAGGTAGATTACACTAAATGAAGAGACACAAAAACATATTATAGTAGAGAGAAAGAAGGGAGGGAGAAGAGCAATATTTGAGCATTACTGTCATGTGATCCGGTTCAAGAAGGGAATAACATACCCTGAGAAGTATAGAAATCTAACTTGTTCTAAGGGAAGTAGGAGGGGAAGGGGGGAAAAAGGGAGGGGGGTGGTCAGAAGGAAGGGGAGAAGTAGCAAGTAGGAAATGGTAAGATAAGGGAGGGGAATAAAGAGGGAGGGTAAACTGAGGAGGCGACGGTCAAAAGCAAAACTTTGTTGAGGAGGGGAAAGGGAAATGGAGAAATAAAAGCATAAACAGGGGGAAATAGGATGCAGAAAAAGACACAGATAGAAATCATAATTGTGAACGTGAATGGGATGAACTCACCCATAAAACAGAAGCAGATAGCAGAATGCATTAAAAACCATAACCCTACAATATGCCGCTTACAAGAAACACATTTGAAACAGGGGGATACACACAGGGTAAAGGTAAAAGGCTGGAGTAAAATATATTGTGCCTCAGCTAAAGTAAAAAAAGCAGGTGTAGCAATCCTAATCTCAGACAAAGCAAAAGTAAAGATAGATTTAATTAAAAGAGATAAGGAAAGACATTACATCCTGCTAAAAGGCACCATAAACAATGAAGCAATATCATTGTTTAACATATATGTACCAGGTCGTATGGCATACAAATTCTTAGAGGAGAGGTTAAGTGAGTTACAGGAAGAAATAGACAGCAAAACAATAATATTGGGAGACCTCAACCTCCCCCTTTCTGAACTTGATAAATCCAACCTCAAAATAAATAAGAAAGAAGTTAAGGAGGTAAATAGAATTTTAGAAAAGGCAGATATGATAGACCTCTGGAGAAAACTGAATGGGGATAAAAAGGAATATACTTTCTTCTCAGCAGTACATGGCACATACTCAAAACAAACCATGTAGTAGGGCATAAAAACTTCACAATCCAGTGCAGAAAGGCAGAAGTAGTCAAAGCATACTTTTCAGATTATGATGCAATAAGAATTATTTGTAACAAAGAACCATGGAAAAATAAGCTAAAAGTTAATTGGAAACTAAATAATCTAATTCTAAAGAATGAGTGGGCCAAAGAACAAATCAGAGAACCAATTAATAACTTCATTCAAGAGAATGACAATAATGAAACAACATACCCAAACTTTTGGGATGCAGCAAAAGCAGTTCTTAGGGGAAGTTTTATATCCCTAAATGCCTGCATGAATAAAATAGGGAAAAAGGAGATCAATGATCTGAGCATACAGCTAAAAAAGCTAGAAAAGAACAAATTGAAAATCCCCAATTAAATACCAAATTAGAAATACTGAAAATCAAAGGAGAGATGAATAAAACTGAAACAAAAAAAATGATTGAATTAATAAATAAAACAAAGAGCTTGTTTTATGAAAAAACCAATAAAATTGATAAACGTTTCGTCAATTTGATTAAAAAAAGAAAGAAGAAAATCAAAACACCAATATCAAAAATGAAAAGGGTGAGTTCACCTCCAATGAAGAGGAAATCAAAACAATAATTAGGAATTATTTTGCCCAATTGTATGCCCATAAATTTGACAACCTTAGAGATATGGATGAATATCTACAAAAACATAAATTGCCCAAGTTAACAGGAAAGGAAGTAAAATTTCTAAATAACCCCATCTCAGAAAAAAAAAATTGAGCAAGCCATCAATGAACTCCCTAGGAAAAAATCTCCAGGGCCAGATGGTTTTACATATGAAGTCTATCAAACATTTAAAGAACAACTAATTCCTATATTTTATGGACTATTTGGGAAAGTAGGTGAAGAAGGAGTCCTATCAAATTCTTTTTATGACACAAATATGGTACTAATACCCAAATCAAGTAGAGTCAAAACAGAGAAAGAAAATTATAGACCAATTTCCTTAATGAATATTGATGCAAAAATTTTAAATAAAATATTAGCAAAAAGATTGAAGCAACTGGGGGGTGGAGCCAAGACGGCAGCTGAAAAACAGGGACTAGCATGAGCTCCCTGCTGAGTCCCTCCAAAAAACCTATAAAAATGGCTCTGAAGCAATTCTAGAACTGCAGAACCCACAAAAGAGCAGAAGGAAGCAGGGCTCCAGCCCAGAACAGCCTGGATGGTCTCTGGGTGAGGTCTATCCCGCACAGAGCTGGGAGCGGAGAGGAGCAGAGGCCAGGGTGGGTGGTGAGGACCAACCAGACCAGGAGTTGGGTGGAGCGTGCCCTAGCACCCTGAATCAGTGAGCTGCAGCAGTTACCAGACTTCTCAACCCACAAACACCAAAGACAACAGAGAAGCTTAGTGGGAAAAGCTGCGGGAGTGGAAGGAGCTCGCGGTTCGGCTACCGCCCTGGGGGCAGTGGAGGTGGGGCAGCTACAGAACTACAGCTGCAGTTGCTTCTGGCCCCAGGCCCACCTGGTGGGAGGAATTAAGTGGCAGGTCAAAGCAGGAGTGCAGAGCCTGCTGAAGATCTAAGTCCAGTCTGGGTTGGCCGTTCTTGGGGAAAGAGGAGTGCTGGTGTGGCAGAGCTGGTGCACCCCCCCCAAGCTTGGAACATAGAACCCTTTAGTCTACAAGCAGTCATACCCTGCTGAAAAACTCAAAGGTCAAGTTAGTTGGTTGGGAATATGGCCAGGCAGCGAAAACGCACACAGATTCAGTCTCAGACTTTGGAGTCTTACTTTGGTGAAAAAGAAGACCAAAATATACAGCCTAAAGAAGTCAACAAAGTCAAAGAGCCTACAACAAAAGCCTCCAAAAAATATGAACTGGTCTCAGGCCATGGAAGAGCTCAAAAAGGATTTGGAAAAGCAAGTTAGAGAAGTAGAGGAAAAATAGGGAAGAGAAATGAGAAGCATGTGAGAAAACCATGAAAAACAAGTCAATGACTTGCTAAAGGAGACCCCAAAAAATACTGAAAAATACACTGAAAAAAACAACACCTTAAAAAACAGACTAACTCAAATGGCAAAAGAGCTCCAAAAAGCCAATGAGGAGAAGAATGCCTTGAAAGGCAGAATTACCCAAATAGAAATGGAGGTCCAAAAGACCACGGAAGAAAATACTACCTTAAAAATTAGATTGGAGCAAGTGGAAGCTAGTGACTTGATGAGAAATCAAGATATTATAAAACAGAACCAAAGGAATGAAAAAACAGAAGACAATGTAAAATATCTCATTGAAAACATTGGGAAGAGAAATGAGAAGGATGTGAGAAAACCATGAAAAACAAGTCATTGACTTGCTAAAGGAGACACAAAAAAAATGCTGAAAAATATACTGAAGAAAACAACATGTTAAAAAATAAACTAACTCAAATGGCAAAAGAGCTCCAAAAAGCCAATGAGGAGAAGAGTGCCTTGAAAGGCAGAATTACCCAAATAGAAATGGAGGTCCAAAAGACCACTGAAGAAAATACTAACTTAAAAATTATATTGGAGCAAGTGGAAGCTAGTGACTTGATGAGAAATCAAGATATTATAAAACAGAACCAAAGGAATGAAAAAACAGAAGACAATGTAAAATATCTCATTGAAAAAACCACTGACCTACAAAATAGATCCAGGAGAGATAATTTTAAAAATTATTGGACTACCTGAAAGCCATGATCAAAAAAAGAGCCTAGATATCATCTTTCAAGAAATTATCAAGAAGAACTGCCCTGATATTCTAGAGCCAGAGGACAAAATAGAAATTGAAAGAATCCACCCATCACCTCCTCAAATACATACCTAAAAGAAATCTCCTAGGAATATTATCGCCAAATTCCAGAGCTCCCAGATCAAGGAGAACATACTGCAAGCAGCCAGAAAGAAACAATTTGAGTATTGTGGAAACATAATCACAATAATCCAAGATCTGGCAGCTTCTACATTAAGAGATCATAGGGCTTGGAATATGATATTCCAGAAGTCAATGGAGCTAGGATTAAATCTAAGAATCACCTACCCAGCAAAACTGAGTATTATGCCCCAAGGTAAAGTATGGATTTTCAATACAATAGAGAACTTTCAAGCTTTCTCAGTGAAAAGACCAGAGTGGAATAGAAAATTTGACTTTCAAACCCAACAATCAAGAGAAGCATGAAAAGGTAATCAAGAAAAAGAAATTGCAAGGGACTTGCTAATGTTGAATTCTTTTGTTTGCATTCCTACATGGAAAGATGATGTGTGTGATTCATGAGACCTCAGTATTAGGGTAGCTGAAGGGAATATTCATTTGTATATATATATATATATATATATATATATATATATATATATATATATATATATATATATATATATATATATATATATATATATATATATATATGTATATATATGTATATGTGAGTGTGTATGTATGTGTATGTGAGTGTGTATGTATGTGTATGTGAGTGTGTATGTATGTGTATGTGTGTGTGTATATATATATATATATATATATATATATATATACAGAGAGAGAGAGAGTGAGCACAGGGTGAGTTGAAGATGAAGGGAAGATATCTAAAAGAATAAAATAAAATTAAAGGAGGAGAGAGGAATATATTGAGAGAGGGAGATAAGGAGAGATAGAATGGGGTAAATTATCTCGCATAAAAGTGGCAAGAAAAAGCAGTTCTGTAGGAAGGGAAGAGAAGTCAGGTGAGGGGGAATGAGTGAATCTTGCTCTCATCAGATTTGACCTGAGGAGGGAATACCATACATACTCAATTGGGTAACTTACCCCACAGGAAAAAAAGAGGAAGAAGAAGATAAAAAAGGGGGGATGATAGAAGGGAGGGCAGATGGGGGTGGAGGCAATCAAAAACAAACACTTTTGAAAGGGGACAGGGTCAAGGGAGAAAATTCAATAAAGGGGGATAGGTTAGGAAGGAGAAAAATATAGTGAGTCTTTCATATCATGAGTATTGTGGAAGGGTTCTACATAATAATACGCATGTGGCCTATGTTGAATTGCTTGCCTTCGTAGGGAGGGTGGGTGGGAAGGGAAGAAGGGAGAGAATTTGGAACTCAAAGTTTTAAAAACAGATGTTCAAAAACAAAAAAAAGGTTTTGCATGCAACTAGAAAATAAGATACACAGGCAATGGCTTGTAGAAATTTATCTTGCCCTACAAGAAAGGAAGGGAAAGGGGGGTGGGAGGGGAGTGGGGTGACAGAAGGGAGGGCTGACTGGGGAACAGGGCAACCAGAATATATGCCCTTTTGGAGTGGGGGGGAGGGTAGAAATGGGGAGAAATTTGTAATTCAAACTCTTGTGAAAATCAATGCTGAAAACTAAATATATTAAATAAAAAATAAAATGAAAAAAAAGATTGCAGCAATTTATCATGAGAACAATACACTATGACCAGGTAGGATTTATTCCAGGAATGCAAGGCTGGTTCAATATTAGGAAAACTATTAGCATAATTGACCACATCAACAACAAAACCAGCAGAAACCATATGATCATCTCAATAGACGCAGAAAAAGCCTTTGACAAAATACAACACCCATTCCTATTAAAAACACTAGAAAGCATAGGAATAAATGGGGCCTTCCTTAAAATTATAAATAGCATCTACCTAAAACCATCAACAAGCATTATTTGTAATGGGGATAAGCTAGATGCATTCCCAATAAGATCAGGGGTGAAACAAGGATGTCCATTATCACTCCTGCTATTCAATTTGGTACTACAAACGTTAGCTGTAGCAACAAGAAAAGGAAAAGAAATTGAAGGAATTAGAATAGGAAAAACAAAGCTAAATTATCACTCTTTGCAGATGATATGATGATTTACTTAGAGAATCCTAGAGAATCAAGTAAAAAACTACTTGAAATAATAATCAACTTTAGCAAAGTTGCAGGATATAAAATAAACCCACATAAATCCTCAGCATTCCTATACAGTACTAACAAAGACCAACAGCAAGAGATAGAAAGAGAAATTCCATTCAAAGTTATTGTAGACACTATAAAATATTTGGGAATCTATCTGCCCAGGGCCTATATGAACATAATTATGAAATAATTTTCATGCGAATAAAGTCAGATCTAAGTAAATGGAAAAATGTCAGTTGCTCATGGTTAGGCCAAGCTAATATAATAAAAATGACAATTTTATCTAAATTAATCTATCTATTCAGTGCCATGCCAATTGAACTACCAAAAAATTATTTTACAGAGTTGGACAAAATAATAACAAAATTCATCTGGAAGAACAAGAGAGCAGCAGTCATCGAAACTACCTGGTACTGGCTAAGAAACAGAAGTGTGGATCAGTGGAATAGGATAGGTACATAAGATGGAGAAGTCAACGACTATAGCAATCTACTCTTTGATAAACCCAAAGAGGCCAGCTTCTGGGCTAAGAATTCACTATTTCACAAAAACTGGTGGGAAAATTGGAAAATGGTAGGGTAGAAACTGGGCATACACCAATATCTTACACCACATACCAAAATAAAGTCAAATTGGGTTCATGATTTAGGAGTAAAGGCTGATACTATAAGTAATTTGGGAGAGCAAGGAAGAGTTTACTTATAAGATTCATGGAAAAGAAAAGAATTCATGACCCAACAAGAGATAGAGAGCATTACAAAATGCAAAATGGATAATTTTGATTATGTTAAATTGAAATTTTTTTTGTACAAAAAAAGCCAATGCAACAAAAATTAGGAGGGAAGCAGAAAATTGGGAGAAAATCTTTACAACTAGTGTCTCTGATAAAGGCCTCATTTCTAAAATATACAGGGAACTGAGCCAAATATATAGGAATACAAGCCATTCCCCAATTGAGAAAGGGTCAAAGGATATGAACAGGCAGTTTTCAGAGGAAGAAATTAAAGATTTATATAGGCATGTGAAAAAATGCTCTAAATCACTACTGATTAGAGAAATGTAAATGAAAACAACTCTTAGATACCACATCTCTCCTGTCAGATTGGCTAAAATAACAAAACAGGAAAATGATAAATGCTGGACAGGATGTGGGAAAATTGGAACATTGTTACATTGCTGGTGGAGTTGTGAGATGATCCAGCCATTTTGGAGAGCAAGTTGGAACTATGCCCAACGGGCTATAAAAATATTCGTACCCTTTGACCCAGCAATACCACTTCTGGGGTTGTATCCCAAAGAAATCACACAAGCGGGAAAAGGACTCGTATGTACAAAAATATTTATAGCGGCTCTTTTTGTGGTAGCTAAGAATTGGAAATCAAAGGGATGTCCTTCAATTGGGGAATGGCTGAACAAGCTATGGTATATGAATGTAATGGAATACTATTGTGCTATAAGAAATGGGGATGATACAGACTTCATAACAACCTGGAGAAACCTACACGACATAATGCTGAGTGAGCGGAGCAGAGCCAGGAGAACATTATACACAACCACAGGTATATGGATTCTGTGAGGACCAAACCTGACAGATTTTGCTCTTCTCAGCAACACAAGATACAAAGACAACTCCAAAGGACTCACGATGGAGAATGCTATCTACATCCAGAGAAACAACTATGAAATATGAATGCAGATTGCGGCACACTTCATGCTAGCCTTCACCCCCTTTTTTTTCTTTTTCTCTTTTTTTTGGTCCTGTTTCTTCTTTCACATGATTCATTTCGTTGATCACAGTTCTTCTCCATAACTTGACTAGTGTGTAAATTAATTCAATGTGAAGTTATACGTGGAAGTTATATGGGACTCCATGCCATCTAGGGGAGGGGGGAGGGGAGGGAGGGAATAAAATCTGGAACTCAAAATTATGTAGAACAGAATGTTGTATACTAAGAATAAAAAAAATTAATAAAAAAGAAAATAGTATACCTTTTTCTCAGTTGTTCATGACACCTTTACAAAAAATTTAGCATGTATTAGCCCATAAAAACCTCACAATCAAATGAAGAAAAAATAAATGTTTCATTGTCAGACCATAATGCAATAAAAATTATATTCAGTAAAGGGCTGTACAAGCATAGATTAAAAAGTAATTGGAAACTAAATAATCTAATTCTAAAGAATAAATGCATCAAAGCACAAATCAAAAAAATAATCAATTATTTCCTTGAAGGGAATGACAACAATGAAACAAGATACCATTACTTAGTGGAAATTTATACCTCTAAATGGTTATGTTAATAAAAGAAAGAATAGAGCAATGAATTAAGCAGGAAACCCCCCCCCTGAAAAAAAACCCTAGAAAAAAATAAATTAAAAATTCCCAATTGTACACCAAAATGTTGATGCTGAAATCAAAAGGACAGATTAATAAAATTGAAAATAAAATGAAATATTGAACTAATAATAATAATAAATAAAAGTAGGAGCTGGTTTTATATAAAAAATAATAAACTTCAGAAACCATTGGCTAATGTCATTAAAAAAGAGAGAAGAAAACCAAATTATCATTATAAAAATGAAAAGGGTGAATGTGCCACCAAATGAAGATGAAATTAAGGCAATTATTTTTTTAAATTATTTATTTTTAGTTTTCAACTTTCATTTCCACAAGATTTGAGTTCTAAATTTTCTCCTCATCTCTCCCCTCCTCCGCATCCCAGGATGGCATGCATTCTGATCATCCCTTCCCCCAGTCTACCCTCCTTTCTATGACCCCATGCCTCCCTCTTATCACCTTTCCCTTATTTTCTTGTAGGGCAAGATAGATTTCTATACTCCATTGTCTGTATATCTTATTTTCCAGTTGCATGGAAAAATAATTTTTAACATTTGCTTTTAAAAGTTTGAGTTCCAAATTCTCTCCATTCTTCCCTCCCCACCCACCTCCATTGAGAAGGCAAGCAATTCAATATAAGTTATACATGTATAGTCATGCAAAACATTTCCATAACAGTCTTGTTGTGAAAGACTAGCTATATTCCCCTCCATTCTATCCTGCCTCCCATTTATTCTATTTTCTTCTCTGACCCTGTCCCTTTTCGAAAGTGTTTGCATCTGACTACTCCCTCCCCCCATCTGTCCTTCCTTCTATCATTCCCCTGTCCCCACTCTTATCCCCTTTCATCCTACTTTCCTATAGGGTAAGATATACAATTTAGTGTGTATGTTATTCCCTCCCATTTTTTAAGGTGTTATTTTCTCTCTCCTGCATCTATTTTCCAGGTCAGTAGTTTTCCAATGAGACATTTCACAGTTTTCTATTTTTCATTCTTTTTGTTCTGTTGTGTAATTTCTTGATTTCTCATAAAGTCGTTAGCTTCCATTTGCTCCATTCTAATTTTTAAGGAATTATTTTCCCCTCAATGAGCTTTTGGACTTCCTTTGCTCTTTGGCCAATTCTGCTTTTTAAGGCATTCTTCTTTGTCAGTAAAGTAAGATTCTATAGTCTGAGGTTTTTTATGCGGCCTGCTCATTTTCCCAGCCAGTTACTTGACTTTTGAGCTCTTTGTCAAGATATGACTCTGTTTTCATAGTGGAGAGTGCTCTGTCCCAATCTCCAGGGATTTTCCAAAGCTGTTTTCAGAGCTACTTCTAGGCACCTGTAAATTTTCAGTTTTTCTAAGGTGGTATGATCCAGGGAGAGCTGTTTACTCCTCTCCTTGCCTTTACTGTGGTCTGTGAGTGACCTGAAGCACTCCTCTCTGCCCTGGAACTGCAAGGAAGATTCCCTTTCCACAGCCACCACAAGCTCTGTCGCATTAATGCTCCTGCTCACCACAGGACTGCCTCCCAGGACTGTGACCCAGATCCAAGCAGGACAAAGCAAGAGAATCCTGCCTCAGCTCCATGAAAGAGATCACTGCCAACCTGCTCCCATCAGCAACTTGATTCCCTCACCATCTGTGGGCCTGAAGTTCCAGAAGAAGCCACTGCTGCTGCTGCCACTTTTGCTGCTCTGGGCTAGGGGTGAACTGTGCTCTTCTCTCACCCAATTCAGACAGAATTTTCCCACTGACCTTTTATGATGTCTTAGGTGTTTGTGGGTTGAGAAGCCTGGAGACCACAATAGCTGTCAGTGATTTAGTCCCCTGAGGCCTGCTCTAGCCTGATCTGTGCCAGTGCAGGCCACACTGGGTTGTGCTTTGCTCCCAGCCTGGCAAGACAGAACCTTCCTGTTGACTTTCCAGGCTGTCTTAGGCTGGAGATCTGAAACAATCTGTCATTTTGTGGATTCTGTAGTTTGAGAATTTGTTTAGAGTCATTTTTACAGGTATTTGGAGGGGTTTGGGGGTGAGCTCAACAAAGTCCCTGCTTTTACTCCACCATCTTGGCTCTGCCCTGAAATTAAAACTATTATTAACAGATATTTTGTTCAATTATATGCCAACAAAACTGACAATCTAAGTGAAATGGATGAATATTTACAAAAATATAAAGTGCCCAGATTAGCAGAAGAGGAAATTGTATACTTAAATGATCCTATCTTAGAAAAAGAAATTGAACAAGCCATCAATGAGCTCCCTAAGGAAAAAAAAAAACACCCAGGAGCAGATTTATTTACAAGTAAAATTTACCAAACATCTAAGGAAAAATTACTTCCAATACTATATATACATTTTAGTTTTTTTTAAATTTATTTTTTATTTTTGTTTTACAACTCTCAGTTCCACAAGTTTTTGAGTTCCAAATTTCTTCCCCCTCACCCCCAAAATGTCATATAATCCAATATAGGTTCTACTTATACCTTCACATTAAACTTATTTACACAATAGTCAAGTTTTAAAGAAGAATTACAACCAATGGAATGAATCATGAGAAAAAAGAAACAAAATGAAAAAAGAAGGGGAAAAAAAGAGAACAAATAGTTTGCCTCAATCTGCATTCAGATACCCTAATTCTTTCTCTGGATGTGGAGAGCTTTTTCTATCATGAGTTTTTTAGAGCTGTTTTTGAACCTTGTATTGCTGAGAAGAGCCAAGTCCATCAAAGTTAGTTGTCACAGATACCTTGCATCTGTAATTGTGTATAATGTTCTCTTGGTTCTGCTCCCCTCACTCAGCACCCAATCATCTAAGTCTTTCTAGGTTATAATGAAGTCTGTCTGCTTCTCATTTCTTATAGCACAATAGTATTCCATTACATTCATATACCATAATTTATTTAGCCATTCCCCAATTGATGAGCATCCCCTTGATTTCCAGTTCTTTACCAACACAAAAAGAGCTACTATAAATATTTTTGTACATACTGTCCCCTTTTTTACTTGTGTGATCTCTTTGGGATACAGCTCTAGAAGTGGTATTGCTGGGTCAAAGGGTATGCATATTTTTATAGCCCTTTGGGCATAGTTCTGTATTGCTCTCCAGAATGTCTGGATCAGTTCATAACTCCACCAACAATGTAACAGTGTTCCTATTTTCCCACATCTTCTGCAGCATTTATCATTTTCCTGTTTTGTCATGTTGGCCAATCTAACAGGAGAGATGTGGTATCTAAGATTTGTTTTGATTTGCATTTCTCTAATCAACTTTGATTTAGAGTATTTTTTCATATGACTATAGATATCTTTAATATCTTCCTCCGAAAACTGCTTGTTCATATCCTTTGGCCATTTTTCAACTGGCAAATGACTTGAATCCCTATCAATGACTTAATTTCCCATATATTTTGGAGATGAACCCTTTATCAGAGACACTGGTTGTAAAAATTCTTTCCCAATTTCTGCCTCCTAATCTTTGTTGCATTGGCTTTGTTTATACCAAAACTTTTCAATTTAACACAATCAAAATTATCCATTTTGCATTTTGTAACACTCCCTATTTTTTGTTTGGTCATAAATTCTTCCCTTCTTCATAAATCTGACAGGTAAACTATTCCTTGCTCTCCCACACTGCTTATAGCATCAACCTTTATATCTAAATCATGAACCCATTTTGATTTTATTTTGGTATAGTGTTGCAACATATTGGTCTATACCCACTTTGCATGGAATAGCTTAAAAAGGAGTTTGAAAATCAAGTAAGAGAAGTAGAGGAAAAATTGGGGAGAGAAATGAGAGTGATGCAAGAAAATAATGAAAAACAAGGCAACAGCTTGCAAAAGTACTGAAGAAAATAACACCCTAAAAAATAGACTCAACCAAATGGCAAAAGAGGTCCAAAAAGCCAATGAGGAGAAGAATCTCTTAAAAAGCAGAATTGGCCAAAGGGAAAAGGGGGTCCAAAAGCTCACTGAAGAAAATACCACCTTAAAAATTAGATTGGAGTAAGTGGAAGCTAGTGACTTTCTGAGAAATCAAGATATTACAAAACAGAACCAAAGGAATGAAAAAATGGAAGACAATGTGAAATATCTCATTGGAAAAACCACTGACCTGGAAAATTGATCCAGGAGAGAGAATTTAAAAATTATTGGACAACCTGAAAGCCATGATCCAAAAAAGAGCTTGGACATCATCTTTTAAGAAATCATCAAATAAAACCCTGCCCTATTCTAGAACCAGAGGGTAAAATAGAAATGGAAAGAATCTAGTAATCACCACTTGAAAAAAATCCCCAAAGAAAAGCTCCTAGGAATATTGTAGCCAAATTCCAGAGTTCCCAGGCCAAAGAAAAATATTGCAAGCAACCAGAAAGAAACAATTTGAGTATTGTGAAAACACAATCAGGATAACACAAGATCTAACAGCTTCTACATTAAGCAATCGAAGGGCTTGGAATATGATATTCCAAAGGTCAATGGAGCTAGGATTAAAACCAAAAATCACCTACCCAGCAAAACAGAGTATAAAACTTCAGAAGAAAAAATGGATATTCATTGAAATAGAGGACTTTGAAGCATTCTTGATGAAAAGACCAGAGCTGAGTAGAAAATTTGACTTTCTAATACAAGACTCAAGGAAAGCATGAAAAGGTAAAAAGGAAAGAGAAATCCTAAGGGACTTATTAAAGTTGAACCATTTATGTTTCTACATGGAAGATGATATTTGCAACTCATGAGACCTTTCTCAGTAGTATTAGGGTAGTTAAGGAGAATATATATGTGTATATATATACATATATATATATATATGTATACACACACACACACATATATATATATATATATATATATATATATATATGTATGTATGTATATATAGACGAGGGCACAGGGTGAATGGAATATGAAGGGATATATCTAAAAATTAAAATTAAAGGGTGAGAGAGGAATGGAGTAAATTATCTCACATAAAACAGGCAATAAAAGGCTGTTACAATGGAGGGGAAGAGGAGGGAGATGAAAGGGAATATTTCAACCTTACTCTCATTGGGTTTGACCTAAGGAGGAAATAACATACACACTAAATTGTATTTCTTACCCTATAGGAAAGTAGGGTGGAAGGGGATGAGAAGGGGGAGGGGGGAATGATAGAATGAAGGACAGATTGGGGGAGGGAGTAGTCAGATGCAAATACTTTTGAAAAGGGACAGGGTCAGAGTAGGAAGTAGAATAAATGAGCGGGTGGGACAGGATGGAAGGAAATATAGCTAGTCTTTCGCAATACGACTATTATGGAAATGTTGCATAACTACACATATATAATCTATATTTAACTGCTTGCCTTCTCAATGAAAGTGGGTAGGTAGGGAAGAAGAGAGAGAATTTGCGACTCAAAGCTCTAAAAATGAATGTTAAAAATTGTTTTTACATGCTACTGGGAAATAAGATATACAGGCAATGGAGTATAGAAATCTGTCTTGCCCTACAAGAAAGTAAGGGGAAAAAGGATATGGGGCAGTGATAGAAGGGAGGGCAGGCTGGGGGAAGGGGTAATCAGAATACGTACCATCTTGGGATGGGGGTAGGGGAGAGATGGGGAGAAATTTGGAACTCAAAATCTTGTAGAAATGAACGTGAAAAACTAAAACTAAATAAAATTAAAATAAAGTAAAATAAAATAAAAAGAAAACAACTTAGGTTGGCAATAAAGCAGATGTGCTCATGTATTCTTACACCATTTTGGTATATGTGCGTATGCCCTAATAGTTTGAATATTGTTCAGTAAACCTTATAGTTAGATCAGCTTAGTGTGAA
Source organism: Trichosurus vulpecula (assembly GCF_011100635.1). NCBI lineage: Eukaryota > Metazoa > Chordata > Mammalia > Diprotodontia > Phalangeridae > Trichosurus > Trichosurus vulpecula. The sequence goes on from NC_050573.1 coordinate 536,446,782, forward strand.
TTTTCGCAAAGATCATTAAAATTCTAAAGCTGCCTAGCACATCTCCCCTAGTTAAGACCAATGATTCTCCCATTGTACTTGCTCATAGCAGGGTATCTAGGGGCAGTTTGTGAGAAGAGTAACTGCCTGCGATGATTTGATCAAGAAAGGTTATGGATGTATACCTTGAAAATTTCTAATTTTTCTTTTTTTCTTTTTATACTTTTATCATCCCTTGATTTATTATGATGTAGTGGATATCAAGAACTGGATTTGAAGAAATAGACTCAATTAATTTCTTTGTTCTCTAGGCATCTTTTGAAGGCTTTAAGTTGCTAAGAAGATGAGAAGAAACCCATGTGCATTGGTAAAGGAAGTTTCTTCACTGGGAAGTTGCTTATGCCAGTGAAACCACATGTCTTACCCCTCTTAAACCTAGAAGAAATACAGTATGTATCCCTATCTATCTCTATCTCTACATATTATAGATAGATTGAGACAGATATATAGCTAAATAAATATATAGAGCTGCCTAAATATATCTATCTCTATCTCTACATGCATATAGCTCACATAATATATGTATATATACTATAATATGTATATATACACACCCTCATGTATATGTATATATATACACACACATACATCATATATGGTTTGTTCAAGCTTCCTAGTTCGCTCAAATAAAATAGAAAAAAATCTTTTCTTTCTGTCCTCAAATTATATTGGATTTATTTGTCTGTTTGAAAGTTATTCCCTTCCTGAAGGATATAAGATCCTTGAGAACAGGGACAATTTTCCATGTGTCTTTATGTCCCAGTTGCCTAACACGGTGCTTTTAACATACGTGCTTAATAAATGCTTATTGAAATGAATTAAATTATATATGACAATGATACCATCAAACTAGCACAGGCAAACTGTATTTTAAATTTTTCTCAGGATTTGTATTACGTACATTATTCTGTCTTCTCCATCTTTCACTCAATTATTCTCATGAATCGTCATAAGATGCCCATATAATGGCTGGCTAGGATTAGGAGGAAAGCCTATTCCTATAGGACAGAGGAAGCTAATTCATTTACATGCCATTGAACCCATGACCTTGACTTTATTAACAAGAAGCTCTAACCAGTTGAGCTAAGTAGCCACTGATACAAATTGTCTTAACAAGATGAATGCCCACCAAAGCAGGTGTAAATCTTTATAGTTTCCTGTTTTATGACAAGTTCCCACAATACAAAAGTCACTTTTATTCCTAGATAGGAGTTTGTTCTTCAGTTATAAGGTATGGCTCCAACACAGTAAAAGCATTTCAAAGTAATCTTTGCTAGGAAGTCATTGCACAGCTTTGGGAAGTCTATAAAAGCTCCCCTAGGGATGATTCTCCCTTGGACTGTAAAGAAATCAGTATTTCTTCAATCATTCGTCATACTCTTAGCAGCCTTATCGGTTTTTAAGTTGTGGAATAGCCTAGGCTTATGACAAGCCTCCAGATCCTTCATTTGGAAAGGAACACATTTTGTGCCACATCCATTATGTAAATCAGATTCGAAAATAGTTTTTCAGAGAAACGACTACATAAATTCAATCGGTCCCCATTCAGCACCATTGCAATGCAGGAAGCAAGTCAGGAGATATCAGGCTGTACCTACATGTGAGGCTCCCTGTGATTTGATGGCAATGCAAGCATGTAATTAAAGATGTGGCGGGAAGGCTAGAAATGCTATTTATGGAACAATCTGATAATGTTCTCATTATTAAATGTTTTGAATTTCAAGAAGCCTAAGAAAGTGTATGATCTCATGGACCAGGACTTAGAGCAGTCTGTGCTTACCGAGGGGTCCATTTCATCAAGATGGAATGATAAAGGATTTCACCCAGTCATATGTAGGCCGTTGGGATCCACTGAAAAAAACTTAGTATTTTGGCCCATTGGGTGGTATACCAGACAGAAAGAGAACAGAAGTCATAATGGAGTTCTTACTCTATAGCAGTGGCTTTTAGATGGTGGATTGCTTCCTAGAATGGTCCTTTGGGTGCTTTTGTGGATTGGATTCTTATAGCATATGAGTTTATATTATGATTGCTTCTGGACTGAATTAGTTTTTTATGTTCTTTTTTGTTATATATTTGTATCTCATCTCAAGTAGTTTTCTTCTTCTTCTTAATTCTACCGAGGTTTCTCAGAAGTATTAAACAATTGAAGAGGTACTCTGGGTCTGATGCCCTAAAAAGTGTACTATAACATGAAAAAATTGACAAACTCTACAATAGAACTTGGATGTAACTTGACAGTGATACCTCTCTCTTTTCTAAGGGCTGTCTTTGAATGTAAATTTACTACAGGTGAATTTTCACCCAAATAGTCTGCCCTGATTTCTCTTTGATGCCCAAAATTTCACTATTAGAGCTCAATTCCTTTGGCTTCAGGATTTATCCCTTTGTTACCTGCAAATATCCTTGAGATTGCTAGCATGTGGTATCTTTTCAGTAATGTGTATAAGTAAGTTTCTCACAGTCTTTTCTAAGAGTATTTTAATAATATTTTATTTCCCCCAATTGCATGCACAAATAATTTTTTACATTCATTGTTTTTTTAAATTTTATTTTTTGAGTTCTAAATTATATCCCTCCCTCTTCTCCCTCCTTCCTGAGATGGTAGATTACATATGAGCAATCATGTAAAACATTTCCATATTAGTCATTTGTGTTCAAGAAGACTCAACCAAGAAAGAAAAAGAGAGAAGGAAAGTAAGAAAAGAAAAGAAGAAAGGAAGGGAGGAAGGAAGGAAGAAGGAAAGAAAGAAAATGAAAAACACTATGCTTCAGTTTCTATTCAGACAACATCAGTTCTTTCTCTGGAGGCAGAAAGCATTTTTCATTATGAGTCTTTTAAGATTGTCTTGTATCATTGCATTTCTGAAAATAGCTAAGTCATTTGGAATTCTTCATTTAACGATATTGCTGTTAATGTGTACTGTGTTCTCCTGGTTCTGCTCACTTCACTTTGCATCAATTCATGTAAGTCTTTACAGATTTTTCTGAAATCATCCTGCTCATTATTTCTTATACACAAAAATATTCCTTTGCACTCATATACCATAGCTTCTTCAGCGATTCCCCAAATGATGGGCATCCATTTTATTTCCAATTCTTAGCCACCACAAAAAGATCTGCTATAAATATTTTTGTACAAATAGGTTCTTTTCCCTTTTTAAAAAAATCTTTTCGGGATATAGAACTAGCAGTGGTATTGGTAGATCAAAGGGTATGAACAGTTTTATAGCCCTTTGGGCATTGTTCCAAATTGCTCTCTTAAGTTTATGTTTTATTTTGGTAGTTGGAAGGGAAAGGGAGACTTCATTGAACTAGGCAGCTGGTTGGGCCTTAAAGTGAGGAAAAGGACATAGAAACCAAACACTGGAGATACCATGACAAATGTCTCCTAATCTATAATTTTGTCCATTTTCTCATCGATGCAGATGGGAAAAGGGCACAAATATAATAATAATGCTGATGATAAAATAATGCTAGTTTATATGTGTATAAAATAGTAATAACATAATTTAGCATTTTAAAATTTGCAAAGCAACATATGTACGTTAATTCATTGGAGCATCCCAAGCCTGTAAGTCAGCTATAGCAGGCATTATGATTTCCATTTTACAGATGTGGAAACATGCTCAGAGAGGTTGAGTGACTTGCTCAGAATCACACAGCTGATAAATGTCAAAGGTAAGATGTCCATCTGTTTCTCCCTTTACACTGCTCCACTGGCCTCTAGATTACAGAAAACTTTATACCCATTGTTGAATCGTTTTCAACAACTCTGTGAGATAGTTATTATCATTTCTATCATATGAAAATTGAGGCCCAGCAGATTTAAATGATTTTCTGGAAATCCCACACATAATAACTCTTATGAGTTGGGACTCAAACACAGATGTTCTCTAAATCCAAAATTCTTTTAGCTACACTGTTCTGACTCAGACTCTTCAAGATGCAATTAAAAAAAAACAACCAATCAATGATGATTTGGTCTGTTAAGTATTCAGATTCATAAAGAAATTTTCCAGGGTTGTGATGAAAATCCCAAATTCCAAGCATCCTCCAAGTGAGATTCCTGTATCTCCCTGCCAGCCACTTTCACTGTCAGTTAGCCCAGCACTATGTGAGGGAGTTTTTTACGTAGTTCAGCCTCACTTGATTGTAACTTCACACATTTATATGATGCCATTTGAGATGTGTGATGAGAATGACAGAGGCAGACGGGAACAATGACTTTACATTTGGACATTATAGAAACTGGGGGAAAAGTGCTTCATTTTCTGAGGTCAATTTTTAGCCTCAGAAAGGGCATCTGACTGGTTGTGAAAGCTCTGATTACAGGGAAAAGAATGTTGCAAAAAATGATCTTGACATCAGTCCAACATGCCCAGTGTGACTGGTCTGAAGCAATATTCTGTCCATTGTATTTCAGGTCATGCTCTGTAAAGGAAGGACCCCAGGCAGAAAAGTGACTAGCCCTCAGGGCTGTACTCCAGCCTTGCTCCTACCTTAACCTCTTTTTCCTTGAGATCACAGGTGTTTGGGGGGAGGGGACTGGGAGTAAGCATTTGTATAGTGCCTACTAGATGCCAAACACTGAGCTAAGAGCTGGAAGCAACCTTAGAGATAATATAGTCCAACTCCTTCACTGCTTTGATGATCAGATCAATTTACATATGGAGAAGAGAAAGGCCCCTTCTTCCAGAGCAAAATATCACTTTATCCTTGTTGAATATCTTTTTTTACGTTAGGGCCAAGAAAACTCCTTTTGTTAACTGTCCAGTGACTTAAAAGTCCTTCCTTTCATTCCAGCTTTGAACCTCAGGAGGGTATTGACCTGAGTAAGGCTTACTCTTAACAGTCTGGAAGAGTCAACAGGAAGCAGTGATTATACTTACGCCTCTTGGACTAGTGAGTTGATGTTAGAGAAGGTTATCCAGCAGCAGAAAGGATCACTGAGGATATTCCAGCCCTTTTGTCATTCTTTGTGGCAAAATAATATTCCATCATATTCATGTAACATAACATTGTTCAGCCAAATGGGAGCCCACATTGTTTCTAGTTCTTTACGAAAAGACAGGAGTTGCTATAAATGCCTTTGCATACATGGGATCCTTCACTTCTTTGACTCTGATACTCACTTCAGTCATTTGATCATCCTTCTTATCACAAGGTCCTTTAGATTAATCAATCAATCAAAAAACAATTAGGCATCCAATATGGTCCAGGACCTCTGGATTCAAAGACAAAAATGAATCAGTTCCTGCCTTCTAGGAATTTGCATTTTGTGGAGCAAGGGAAGGAACCTGTGTACATATACATATTTATAAAATAAAAACAAAGTAATGGAGAGGGGGAAGGCATTACCATCTGGGAGGGAGTAACACATTTACTCACTCCCCAAATCACTATTATGATCTGGGACAATGAATCATTCAGAGCCTGAGGGTTCACGTAAGCAATCCTTTTACTAAAATCATATTCCAATACTCCCGAAGTAGAAACTATTGCATTAGGTGATGGTTTAAAAGTAGTCCAGAGGCTGAAAACAAATAAAAAAACCACAGGCAAGAGGGTTAGAAAGCAGTCATAAAGGAGAATCCCTGGGATCCTAGTACTTCTTGGCTGAATCCCTAAAACTATTTTTGTATTCTTCTTGTCCAAAGGCTCATAGCTGAGTCTCAAATTAATCTACCTGGGAGCAAGATTAATGCCAACTGCAAGCTTATCCCACAACTTCCTTGCCTGCAGCAGGCTGAGACTGTGGGAATATAGGGGGTTAACTCACACCTCAAGTTAAATAAAGTCAATAGGCATTTATTAAGCACCAGAAAAACAAACAAAAAGAAGGGCAGAAAGCAATCCATGCTCTCAAGGAGTTTATGGTCTAATGGAGGAGACAACATGTAAACAACTGCGTACAAATAGAATATAGACAGGATGAAATGGAGATAATCTCAGAGGGAAGACACTAAAATCTTGGCCTGCAACATTTAACATAATCAATACCTCTGTTACCACACTGTAACTCTTCTCCCCAAGGCTGGTTTCCATGGTTGCCACATTTCCCCATATACCAGTAATCTGCCGATTTCCTGGTCATCTGAAATATTTCTGCAGAGTTGTAGTTAACTTTCTTGCCTATCTGTTCCTATAGTGTGGAAAGTGGAAATATGTGGAAAGTACATGGGAAAAAAACCCAATAACTCTAGAGTCAGGGTTTGGGTTCTTATCCTGCCTTTGACATTTGCTTCCTATGTGACCTTGGGTTAAGTCACTTAACCTCCCTTGCCCTCAGTTCCCTAAACTAGAAAATTCGGCAGTTATGATATGACCTTGGAAGGCCCTTTCATGTTCAAATCTATGGTCCTATGAATCTTACTATACAAGGTGCTTTAGAGGGAACCTCTCTGAGCAACTGGGCCGTTCCAGTCCTGGTTGTGGCATCCCCATCTCCTGATAATTCTTGGGGCTAAACTCTATCACTGTTCTTTGCTCACACCAATGAGTGCTGTTTTCCATTAAAGTCAAATGGAGGTCCATGTGTTGGTCATGTTGGTGTAGGTTTCTGGCATCATTTATGAGTTCATGATTTCCTCCAAGTTCATGATATGTTTCCAAGCATGCAGTGAGGCAGCTCAATGGAAGGAGGGCTGAACCTGCCCTCAGGAAGACCTGAATTTAAATCCCACCTCAGACACTTGCTAGCTGTGTGACCCTGGGCAAGTCACTTATACTCCCTCATCTATAAGATGGGAATAACAGCAGTACCTTACCTCTTGTAAGTATAAATGAAATAATATTGATGAGGCCTTTTGCTAACCTTAAAGTGTTGTGCAAATGTTAGCTCTTCCAAAGCCCATAGTCTTGCTATCATTGAAATGTTAGCTAGAGTTTTGAGGAAGCCCCGTTGGATGATAAAGTAGGCATAGAATCCCAGATTTATTGCTGGAAGGGACTTTAGAGGTCATTGAGTCCAATCCCCTGTTTTTACGGAAGAGGTCACCCGGCCCTGGAGTCAGGAGGGACTGAGTTCAAATCTGGCCTGAGATACTTACTAGCTGCATCACACTGGTTAAGTCACTTAATTATGTTTGCCTCACTTCTTCATCTGTAAAATGGGCTGGAGGAGGAAATGGAAACCACTCCAGCGTCTTTGCCAAAAAAACCTCAAATAGGGTCACAAAGAATTGTACACAACTGAAATGATTCACAGGACTTGGAGGAAAGTAACTCATTTACTCTAGTTCACACAGGCAGTAAGTGGCAGAGCTAGGATTTGAATCTTCTGGGTCTAACTCCTGGTCTTGCCTTGATTTCCTTTGCATAGCTCTTGAGCACATGGACAGTAAGGGCAATGAGATAAAATGACTGGAGGTGACAAAAGTTCCCTGGTCCTACAGTGAGTAGAGAATGACAGACTTAGAGCTGGAAGGAAACTACCTCATTAGATTATTTTGCCTCTTTCTGTATCCCCAGCACTTAGCACAGTGCCTGGTACACTGTAGGTGCTTAATGAATGTTGATTGATCTAGTCCCACCTCTTCCAACCAAAGCCCAAATAAATGGGATGACTTAGGCAAGCTGAGGGAGCCTGGTTGGGATTTGAACGCAAGTCCCCAATCTCCTTTCTCCTGTAGCATGCTGTTTTCCTATCAGTACTTTAGAGTTCTAATTCCCGGCTTTTTTTGTCAGTTTCCAAGTCATCAGTGATAGTTTACAGCCATTTCCAGAATAGCGATAGCAATGAATAATGGTCATTTTTATGGCACCTTTCTCGAGGCAATTCATAGGCTCACTTACATGAATCATTATGCCATTCCTGGGAAACAGGGCATGAGGATACAGGGCTCTCTCTTTCCCTCCTCTGCAGGCAAAAGTGCTCAGTCCTGGGTTATCACAGTTTCTACTCTGCCGAGGCTATGCTGTGGGTAGTTGGGTTTTTTTGTTGTTCTTAAGTCTCAAACCTGATGATCGATTTCTAAACCTGTCACACTGTGTTCGTTGTGGCCATACAGAAAAAGGCACATGTAGAAACACGGTCTGAGTCCCTTAGGAAACCTCAGAGTAAATTTATGCAATAAACATTTAGACTTTTAGTAGAAGTGGTTTTTTAGGGAATGGAATTTGAAGATTTTTAAGAAGGGCCTTTTCCTCCCTCGCTCCCCATCAAACCCCTGATAGGAAAAATAAAGGTACATTTTGCCAACTGCCTGGCTTTTTCTTTGACATTCTGTCAATAGGGATGCATTTCTTTGCATCTTCCAATCCTTCACCAAAATGCAAGTAGTAATGCTAGAAAGGCTCCCACTAACCACCATCACAAGTCCAAATACCATTAAATTACTTTCTAACCTCAACCACTGGCCAAGAGCATCCTAGGAGCTATAGGATGAAAACTGGAAGACCCAGGGAGAAGAAAAATTTTAAAAAAATCAGAAAAGTTTATATGTAGTAGGGGTTGAGGTGGGGTGAGGAGTAAGGAGCAAAGTCTCTCCCTCTCTCTCCCTCCCTCCCTCTCTCTCTCTCCCTCCTTCCTTCCCTCTCTTTCTCTCTCTCTCTCTCTCTCTCTCTCTCTCTCTCTCTCTCTCTCTGAGACAATCTAGGTTAAGTGACTTGCCTAGCATCACACACCTAGTAAGTGCCAAGTGTCTAAGCTGGATTTGAACTCAGGTCCTCCTGACTGGGCTGATTCTCTACCACAGCACTTGCTAGCTGCCCTAAGCAAAATCTCTTCACTTCTCTTGGCCTCAGTTTCTTCATTTCTAAAATGTAAATAAGGATAGCACCTAACTCATAGGATTGTTGAAAGGATCAGATGACACATATAAAGTGCTTTCTAAACCTTAAAGTGTTATATAAATACTAACTTATTATTTGGCTTCTCTAAAAGACTGAAACTTTTGAAAAAGTCTCCAACAAAAGGAGAGGGGAGGGGATATCAGGTGTGGGGAGTTGGCACCAGTTTTCCCCCCTTTTGCTCTGCTTTTTAATGTTTAAACAGAAGACGGTCCCTCCTTGCAAAGGAGATGGGGGAGGGGTTGCAGGGATGCTGAGCTACTGAATGAGGGGCTGTCCCATAGGGGTGATCAAAGAAAAACTTTACCATCTAATTTTGCCCAGAGTAGATGGGCCTGGACATAACCTATTCCAACATGTTGGATTGGGAAGAATGCTGACTGGCAAGATTTGAATTCAGAGGACTCAGGTACAAATCTTTTCTGAACTTTAGAGAGCAGAAATGGCCTTGGCCAAAATCATTTCCTTTCTTTGTGGCTTAGTTTGCTCCAATTTTAAAATGAAAAGATGGTTTGGATTGGATGAATACAAAGACCCCTTCCACCTCTTCAAGGTTATAAAAGTAATGAATCTAGTCCAACCTCTTCCAACCAAAGCCCAAATAAAAAATGATAACTGCATTTTATAAGGTGCTTTAAGGCTTGCAAAACACCTTACAAATATCCACACAACAACCATGTGATGAAGTAGGTGTCATTAGCATTCTTATTTCCATTTTAAAGTTGAGGAAACTGAGCCAGAGAGAGTGGTTAAGTGACTTGTCTAAGGTCCCACATCTAACACACACCTGAGACTGGATTTGAATTCAGGCCTTTCAGACTCTAGGTTTAGCAAGTTTCTTCACTATACCACTTAGCTATCACCTCTCCCTCCACGCCGACCATACACCAGTCCATATAGTCTAAACAATGTGAATTGTGTCTCTTAAAGCAAGGACTTGGTTTCCATTTATTAGCCAGCAGGAGGGACTATAATGGAATGGGGGGGGGATTTCCAGTCTCTCCAATAGGTTCAATGTGTTATGTCAAGATAAGGATTCTGGTGGCTTTGCCTGAGTGCCTTTGTTTACCAGCTTGAGAGTGCAAGAGAGAGCCCAGGGTCTCTGTATGTTGACAATTTGTAATTTTAGTGACAGAAGTAAAATTCCATTGACAAATCATTTTACTTTGATTATTGTTTACTTTTACAAATGGAACACCCAGAAACATAAGTTGGTAAACAAAGGTACTCAGGCAAGGCTACAGGAATCTGACTGAGATTATTACAATTCTAGTGTTGTGTGCCTTGCTTTGGGATGGGAGGGTGCAGAGGAGCCCATACCTTTTTTTAGGAGACAGGGAAAAGTAGCCTATCAAATTCACTGTACCTGTTGGAGAGACTGGAAATGTCAAATATCACTAACAAAAAACATTTTTTTTCTGCACATCAAATGTAAAATGTTAAATTGAAAACACTTTTCCTATTCACCTATAATCAATTCAACTTTGAAAGTAAATTCTTCCTTTTGGCCAGGTCCTAAGATGTATGTGCTGTGGCTGCCATCTTTCTCCTCTCTATATCATCCTTAAAATGCAAAGAATCCTGTACTTAGGTGTACAGTTTCACAGGAATTGGAGTCTTGAGTACTACATTTAGGTCCATTCTTGAAGCCCAGAGTCTCCCAAGAAATGTAGTTATATTTCTATTAGACTTCTGTTTTACATCCACAAGAGAAAATGGCTAGAAAGGATCTTTACACCTCCATAATCTCATTTCTGTGCTTTCTTTTACCCTCATTGGACCTATTACCCCTTCTGTAAGTGCCTAGTACCCTCTTGCCTATCAGACAGTGCTCTTAGATGAAGACTCAGACACCAGTCACTTATCCATTAGTATGAATATCTCTCTCAAGGTATTTGCGTTTTAAGCCTTATCTCCAATTGTGAAAATAAAGCTTTATCCCCTATTAAAGGAATTGTCTCATTCTGTGGGAGGCATTTAGAGACAGAAAAAGTCTTTCCAAGTACCCCAGAAATAACACCACATAGATGGCTACCTCTTTACATTCCCACTTGGTCTCAAGTTGGCACATGATGTGATAAGATATATTGTTCACCCCTGGCCTATTTCTGCACTTACAGACTTTATCCTGGTTGATTCACTTTGGTGTGTAAAAAAAGGTCTTTAATATTCTCCAGAAACAGTAGATTCAGTAGCCCTGAGGAATCCTGCAGACCTCAGTGGTGTCTCTGGTCAACTTAAAGCATCAGCTAAAGTGAAGGAAGAAAAGAAGAGGCAAAAGAAAGAGAAAGGGAGAAAAAAACTGAAAGGGCAAAGTAAGGTAAGAGAGTGGGTTATCAATACCGCCTTAGGCCAGGCTTGCCTTAGATATACCAACACAGGAATGAATAGTCACTAAGTGGAGGAATTTCGTACTCATGGAAGGCCAGAGCTAAAAGGGACCTTATTAGGTCACTCAGTTATTCTCTTTTATTTTACATGTGAGGAAATTTAACTTGAGCCCATAGGATAGTCTAGGAAGGAATCTCTCTCTCTCTCTCTCTCTCTCTCTCTCTCTCTCTCTCTCTCTTTCTCTCTCTCTCTCACACACACACACACACACACACACACACACACACACACTCTCTCTCTCTCTCTCTCTCTCTCTCTCTCACACACACACACACACACACACACACACACACACATACACAAACGTCCCTCCTGAGACTACAGATATTGCATTTTGGTCTACTATTAGAGATGCATTTCTTTGTATTAAGGCAGTCTGAGTAAGTGTGGACCAGCTATCTATTCTATTGTTATTAGTTATGAACACCTTATTGCATCAGGAAAAAATGAAGGGTTGAATTAGACTGTTGCTCTCACAGGGTTGTTGTCAGGAAATTGCTTTATAAACCATAAAGCACTATCTAAACATTAATTATTATGATTATGGCTACGCTACTTTCCTACTTTAACATTTTGTGATCCTACCGTGAATGATTTGATAATAACAGATCTAACATTTATGTAACACTTCAGAGTCTCTGGCTTCCTTCAAAGCTCAGTATAGGGGGCTACCTCTAAGGGAAATCCTGCAATGGCTGTTGTAGTCCCTTTTTGGTTGGTCTCCCTGACTCAGATCTCTCCTACACCACTCCATCCTTTACTCAGCTGTCAAATTGATCTTACTAAAGTGCAGGCCTGACCACGTCATCCTCCTATTCAAGAAAACGCCCGTGGCTCCATTTTATATCCAGAATCAAACATAAAATCCTCTGTTTGGTTTTTAAAACTTTTTGTAACATGCCTCCTTCCTACATTCCCTCTCTTCCTATACCTTACCCTTCTTGTATTCTTTGATCTAATGACCCTGGCTTTCTTGCTTTTACACACACACACACACACACACACACACACACACTCCATCTCATGACTGCATTTTTACTCATTGTCTTCCATTCCTGGAATTCTTTTCTTCCCCTCTCTGCAGGCTAGCTTCCCTAGCTTCCTTCAAGTTTCATTTAACATTTAACGTTCTCCAAGAAGCTATCCCCATCTTTCTTAACATTAGGGCCTTCCTGAATCTGGGGAGGAGCCAAGATGGTGGAGTAGAGAAAGTGCTCATCTGAGTTCTCCCAACATTCCCCTTCAAACAACTTTAAAATATCACCTCAAATTGAATTGTGGAGTGGCAGAATCAACAAAAGGTCAGAGTGAGAAATACTTCCAGCACAGGACAACTTAAGAGGCTGGAAAAAGAGGATCTATGACATAGGGAAGGAGACTGGACTGGATCCCATATGGATGAAGTACCAATGGTGTTGGCACAGCCCATGGGGGACTGCGATCTGCTCCCATCCTGGTGTGATAGACCTTTCCTATTGACCTTCCAGGTTGTCTTGATCAGGAGATTTTTTTTCACTCTGTCATTTTGTGGATTCTGTAGCTCTAGAATTTGAGTCATTTTTTACCGGTATTTGGAGGGGTTTGGGGGAGAGCTCAAGCAAGTCCCTACTTTTACTCCACAATCTTGGCTCCATCCCTCTGATTCTCCTATTTTCTTGGTTAGATTGAACAACTACAAAGATAAATGAAGCATGTACCTTTTGGGTAGTTTCTCACCCAGGTTGTGTGTCCATGCTTCCCTCAATCCTCGCCTTTTATTTGTCACGGGTGATGAGTCACATTCTTTTGTTTGACACTGGAGGCCTTCCATACATATACAGAAATAAATATAAAATCCTGCACTTGGATTAAAAAATCAGTTGTCAAAGTAAAGGTTGGGGAGTTTCTCTAAATAATAGCTCATGAGTAAAGGAATTGGGGGCTTTAATAGACCACAAGCTCTGTAGAACTAATTAGCATAAAGATCTAACAATATCATTTCAGTACTTCAAAAATCTATTATTTTATAGATATGGATGTTTTATTCACTGATACATCACACCCTCTCCAAAGACCTAGAAGACAATCCTTGTGAATTTCTGTGACCAAAGTATTCATTATTCTACAAACAACCTGGTAGATGCCATAGGATGGCAAGTAAGACCAAGAGCCCTAGGAACAACAGCAACCTCTGGACCAACGGCATCGTGCTTAGATAGAAATAGGGGCCATCATCCATAGGAATCCTTATGGACCACATATTGACTTAGAAAGCCAGAAATTAATATTATCTTTATTTTATTGTGTTTTTTATTTAGTTAAATACTTCCCAATTACATTTTAATCTGATTTGGGCCACACTCAAATGTTTGACACCTCCAGTCTAATCTGACCCTGCAGTCAAATCATAGTTCAGGAAAGCAAAGCTAATGAAAATATGACCTGGAAAGTTTTCAGGTGTAGTAACCCTCGACTCCTCAGCATCCACAACTACTGAAGAGCTGAAAAAGGGAGTTCTCGCCACCAACATTTATAGCATTGTCAAAGTCTTCAAAAACAGAAATGGGTAAGATTTTACTGATGGAAATTATATCAAAGAAGAGGCATTGGCACCTACTTTTCCAGTATACCCAAGGGGCCATGATGCATTTCCGTCCAGAGGCAGCTAGGGCGTAGTGGACAGAGCACCGGGCCTGGAGTCAAGAAGACCTGAGTTCAAATACGGCCTCTGACTTTTACGAGCTGTGTGACCCTCAGCAAGTCACTTAACCACTGTTTGCCTCAGTTTCCTCAATTGTAAAATGGGTACTAATAACAGCACCTGACTCCCAGGGTTGTTGTAAGGTTCAAATGAGATTATATTTATGAAGTGCTAAGCACAATGCCTGACAGAGAGTAGGTACTTAATAAAGGCTCTCTTCCTTACTCTTATGAAGTTGAAATCTCTCATGCATGTTCTCCCAATTGCTTTTCTATTTGTATCTCCAATTTTGGGCACAGTTTTACATAATAAGCACTTAATTTTTTTATCCATCCTTCCATCCATCCATCCATCCATCCATCTTAGAATTTAGCTAATTTGGTCCTTGTACAACAGACATAGTCTATCACTAGCTCCATATATAAAATCCTTCTAACTTGGTAGAGCACACTATGGCATGCAGTTCATAGAGATAACAGTCAAAGAACTCAGAGTGACCTTCACAATAAATAATACATGAGAGTATGACAAAATCTTAAGCTATGTTAATAGAAATATAAGGTCTACAAGACATGGATAAAATAAATCCCCGTTTATCTTGCCCTGGAGTTTATGTTCAGGTCTAGACACCAAATTATTATTATATTTTTTACTGTTTTTTTTTGTTCTGATCTTAAATAAAACAGCATTTTCACAACAAAGTAGAATAGAAGAAAATAATAAATACATTATAAAAATGCTAATATACTATGCACGATTTGCTTTTCCTTTTAGATACATAATAAAGTTATCATGTAACTTTTTTTTGTTTGTTTAGGGAAAGTTTTAGAAAAAATTTTAGGAAGGATACTGACAAGGTAGAACATATCCAGAGGGCAACCAGGAGAGTAGGACAACTAAAGACCATGTAATTTGAATATTGGTGAAAGGAACTGGGGTATTTAGCCTGAGGAAGAGATGAATTGGTCGGCAAGGTGTGGATCATGGAGGGAGGCAGGAAATGACACCTTCTTTAAGTATTATATGAGATATCATGTCAAAAAGGAATTATAGGTAGGTCTTGAGTGGTGTTGTTAATTAAATATTTTCTCATTTGATTCTCAAAAGAACCCTATGAGGTGGGTGCTATTATTATCCTCATTTTACGTGATTTGCTCAGGGTCATACACCTACAAGGCATCTGAAGCTAAGTTTGAATTAAGGTCTTCCTGACTTTTGGCCCATCACTCTATTCACTGTGTAACCTAGCTGCCTCATATTTTCCAAAATTTTAACTTTAAATAGTGCACATTCCAAATACATGAGACCATTTCATGGGATTCATTCTTCATACTAGTCAGGACTTAGCTGTAGCTTTGTTTTTCTTGGTCTGAGAAATAAGAAATAGGAGAAATGGGTTGTAATGGCAAGCAAGGTGGGACTTTTAGCTGTTTTTTCTTTTGGAGTGCTTCTTAGCACTAAAGCAATCAAGTGCCTTTGATTGAGTCTTTGACTGAATCAAGAGTCTTTGATGACCTGCTTAAGTCACAAGAAAGCCTAAGTCACATGAGTTTGAGTCACATGGTTGTGACACCCTCTGACTCTGAAGAAGCATGTATATACTTGGAGGCTAGCATTTTGCTTTGAGGCTCAGTCTTTGGAAGATTTTTGCTGTGATTTTGCCAGACAAGACTCTGGGTAGCCACTAAGGAGCCCCCGGCTTTGAAAACCCAGATGCTGGTGCTTCTCTCTCTGGAAACTGCTATGGACAGACAGAAGTCTTGTCTGCTGATTTGTCTTATTTGTTCTTTTTATATAATTTCTGCTTAAAATTTCTGTTTGTGTTTCTTTGAAGTTCAGGGTGCTGATGTTTCCCCTTGAACTAAGTGAATTACATATATATATATATGTATGTATGTATGTATGTATAAAATGTTTAATTAAAGTGAGATTTTAAACCCCTTAAAGTTGCTTTCTTTAGAAAAGCAGATCAAATAAAAAAAAAAAGAAAAGCAGATCAAAGAACCTGTGCTAGCAGCCCTCCTGTGTGCTGGTGTTATTGGCCTTACCCCTCCACAAGCAGCATTGTTGCTACATGGGTACACATTTTGGAAAGGTCAGATTTCAACTAAGTGAAAAGGAAAAAAATTCTCAATGATGAGAGCTGTGATGACTAATTTGGCAAATGTTTTACATGACTTTGTATGCATAATGAGTATTACATTTCTTGTCTTCTCAATAGGTGGAGGATGGAAGAAGGGAGAGAATTTGGAACTGAAAATAAAATTTAAAAAAAACAAACAAAGGGTAGAATGAGCTTCCTCAGGACATAGTGGTTCCCTGTAACTGGAACTCTGCAAGCTGCAAACTAAGGATGCATAACCATGTGATCAGGTTAAGTTGAATGGCCACTGAGATTCCTTCCCATTCAGTTGTGAACTCCTTGAGGTCAGGGATTATCTTTTCATCTTTTTTTATCCTCATTGTTTAACACAGTGCACATTGTAGGTGCTTAATAAATGATTATTGAGTGACTGACTGACCTTCCAATTTTGGCATTGGTTGATTCACTGATTCTTCTCTTTCCATGCCACTGGGCCAAAAAGGACCATGCCAAGGCTGGATCCTGACATCTACTTGGTCCTCTACCCACCAGTAGTCCCATAATTTTTCTATGTTGTAGTACAGGGTCTAGATATGCCAATGCATTTTTCAAACAATTAAATGATTCATTACCTTTGCCAGATATAGTAACTGGGCATTGAGAAATAAAGATTTGAAATAATATGTGTATATACATAGATTCATATTTACATATATATGTGTGTGTGTGTGTGTGTGTGTGTGTGTGTGTGTGTGTGAATATAACATATATATGTATAGGTGTACGCATATATCAGCAATGATGTAACACAAAGAAGGATCCAGGCAGATCTCAGCAATGATTTTGCTGTTGTTTGTTGTTCAGACTCTCCAACTCTTTGTGACCCCATGGACCATAGTGCACCCTTCTGTCCTTCGCTATCTTTTGAAGTCCGTCCGTGGTGCTTGCTTGGCAAATATACTGGAGTGGTTTGCCATTTCCTTCTCCTGGGGATCACCTTTTGTCAGAACTCACTACTATGACCTGTCTGTCTTGGGTAACCTTGCATGGCATAGCTCGTAGTCTCGTTGAGCTACGCAAGACCCTCCGCCATGACAAGGCCGTGATCCAGAAAGGGCAGAGATGATTAATGTGGCTTTATAAGGAGATGGGTTAAACAATTTAGTAAGCAGCCTCTGACAGAGCTTTGCAGAATAAGGCTTTCAGTGCCTTGTGACTAAATGTTTCACTTGGATTGTGGTAGCTTGGAAAAATTGATTTTGCTTGCTGTTTGATTAAGAGAACAGGATTTGAACAGGAAAATCCAATTAGACAATGAGGAGGCAAAAAAGATGAAGTTGCCTACATAGAGTTCTGAATCTTGGACATTTGTCTAGCTTAAAATAGGGAGCAGGCAGTGATCTCTACCCCACCGCCCACTCAATTGACTTTAAAAAAAGCATGTTAAGTCAGAGTATTGGGATAATTGGGGCCATCTAGCAAATGTTCCTTCCTTGATAATCTGATCAGCCAAAAAAATTGCTAAAAAAAGAAGAAAGAAAGAAAGGAAAACGTATTCAAAAGCTGTTCATTTGATTTCACATGTCTGGAGGGGGTTGGCACTAGTTTTTTACTAACGATAAACTGCAATGCAAAGGTGTCATAAAAACCATCTGTCTATCATTCATAAAATGCAATGCTACCTTTCTGAGAAGCCATAAGCCATTCTGGCATTTTGCCAAGAAATAGCCAATAAAATCATACTATAATGACCCCAAAGCATACTTTCCAAGATAAAGGGTATTTCAGACAGCTGCTTCTGTGCTTTACTAGTGTGCTATCATTTTATGCCCCCCAGATTATTAACTTGTTCAGTATCTTGCTCATGTCTCTTATCAACTGCTTCCCATTACAGACATTAAAATTATATAAAATGCTGTGCAATTTCAATGAGCAAAAGACATTGTATTACTGTGTAGTCAGCGATAGCAAAGGCAAATTAGCAAATTAAAACAACGGCAACAACATATCCAGGTGCCTAGGGAAGTGATATAGATCTTAATGATCTTTCTAGAGTGGAGTTGCCTAGGCTCAGGCAGAGACAGCAGTAGGAGGAAGCTAAGATTGCGCTGCTTTTGGGGCAGGAAAAGGGACAATACCTTCTGATCGATGTTTCTTAGGAGACAGTGGCCTGACCATATCAGGTGCTAGATCCAACAGGAAGAGGAATGTCTTTGAATGAGAGCTCAGCTACATGAAGCTGCTGGCTGGGAGGCAAACTTTTTCCTTCAAAACAGGGTCATGGTAGCCAGAATAGGCAATGCCTCTATGATTTGACAGGGCCAGCTAGGTGGCCCAGAAGAAAGAATGCTGGGCCTGGAGTCAGAAAGATCTGAATTCAAATGTGACCTCAGACACTTAATAGCTGTGTGACCCTAGGCAAGTCACTGGACCTTTTTTTGCCTTGGATTGCTTATCTATAAAATGAGCTGTAAAGAGAAATGGCAAACCACTCTAGTATCTTTGCCAAGAAAACCCCAAATGGAGTCATGACGAGTCTGATATGACTAAAATAACAAAACAACAAGTTATCCCTTCCACATCATGACTTTCCCTATCCCTATCACAGTTTCAATATATCACAGATTGGCATAAGAAATTAAATGGGAATTTTGGGGGAGTTTTGTGGAAATTGCAGATGACATAAATGCAGAAATGCATAAGATATGTGTATAGTATTGCATATTATCAACATACTTTATCTTTTATGCCACAGCAATTCAGACTTCTCTGGTACGAAGAGAGGGCCAAAAAATTTTACATGGATTTTCCAGGTTGGGGTGCCATGCATGCTCCTAACCCCCGTGATCTGGAAGGAATAACTGTAGTGTAGGGAGTGACTGAGGTAGAGAACAGTTAATCAGGTATGTCAGGAGCTCAGCCAACCACTGAATCCATGTGCTTTTAAATCTTCCCAACTGCAGTGATTAAAAGCAGGCCTACCTATGACAGTCAAACTCAAGGTCACAGGTGCCCTGAAACAAACAAAAAAGTGACTCTTGGTAACTCTGTCCCCTTTACCACCCCTTTGTCATGGTCACTGCAGAAGGGAAAGAAAGCCATATGGGATTTAGGGTCATTTTGTATTTTTCTTTTTTTCATGGCTTGCTAAGGCCATGAATTCATTTTTATTTGGCAAGTTTGTTGCTAGGAGCACACGTTCAAAGCCTTACTAACATGACAGAAACTTCCAGAGCTTATGTTTTGCTGGCACAGCCTCTGAGAACCCAGGATTACTTATATACTCTAGTGAAGTGTCAGAGTGGCAAGCAGCCTGCGTGGCCTCCAGCATATCAGATGGACTCCCTATGGCGAAAATTTAGGAGGATATAGACAAGAGTAACCCAGAAGGGAAAAAGAAAGATGAGCTTTGATCTGCATCTTTGGAAGGAGCACCCAAGTTGTTGTGATCACAGATCCATTTCATATTTCAGTATATATGACAACAGCACCTTGTAATGATGTTGATATTGAGACCTGCCATGCTGGATATGAAATAGCCAAAGAAAGTATAGTACATCATGAAAGCATGTTATTTATGTATTCATTCATTCATTTGTTTATTTACTTGTTTTCACAGTAGATGAAGACGGGGTTGCAGAACCAGGAAAGCTTCAGAATTCTCATTGGTCTTACATGACCAACTTAGATCATTCTTCTAGGTGAGTTTTTATTTTTTTAACTATTTTTTTAATTTTGCAATTTATTTATTTATTTATTTATGTTTAGCTTACAGCACTCGGTTCTACATAATTTTGAGTTTCAGATTTTCTTCCCTCCCTCCCCAAGACAGCATGGAATCTGATATATCTTCTACGTATAGCTTCGCATTGAACTTATTTACACACTAGTCAAGTTGTGGAAAAGGATTATGACCAATGGAATGAATCATGAGAAAGAAGAAACACAACCAAAAAAACCTCAAAAACAAAAAGAGAGGGAAAAAAGGGGGGAAAAAAAGGCGAGCACAAAGTGTGCCTCAATCAGCATTCATACTTCAAAGTTCTTTCTCTGGATGTAGATAGTATTCTCCATCATGCGTCCTTTGGAGTTGTCTTTGCACCCTGTGTTGCTGAGAAGAGCAAAGTCTATCAGGGTTAGTCCTCACAGAATCCATATATTTGTGGTTGTGTATAATGTTCCCTAGGTGAGTTTTTAAACCTTGAAGTTTGCTTCTGTGACATTTGTACCCCTCAAAATTGGTATTATTTGTCAAGGTTCCAAGACAACAATGATCTCTCATGGAGGGTGCTTTGTTCTTTTCTGTCCATTGGACACTGGGAGTAGCTGTTGAACTTTACCGGACCTTGACACATACAAACACTAATTATCCTGTAACGAAATCTAGCTCTGAAATGGGCTAATTCATTTTCATATAATTTCTCTTCTACTATTTAAAAAAAAAGTAGCATCAATGAAGGATGAACATACTTGACACATGAGATGAGAAAATCAGAAAAGTTCAAAGGAGTGTCATAGATATGTTTAGGTATAACTTAATACCATGAGAATAATTTTGGCTTTGGAGTTCAAAGACTTGGGGTCCAAATCCAGCTCTTACAGTTGGCAAGGGTAACTTTGGCAAAGTTCGTTTCTCTTCTCTTGGCCTCCTCTGTAAAATGAAAAACTTGGTCTAGATGACCTTGAAACTCTAAATCTATCAAACTAGGACCTGTGTTCAAATCTTGATCCTGTCCCTTACTAGTTGTGTGACCTCAGACAAGTCATCAACATCTCTGGGCCTCAATTTCCTCCACTTTTAAATGAGAGTGTTGGAACTGATGACCTCTAAGTGTCTTTCCAGTTCTATAACTATGATCAAATATGTTTTTTTAATATTTATTGTGTGCTATGCACTGTGTTAAGTGCTGGGAATACAAATAAACTAAAAATAAAGATAGTCCTGGTCATGAAGGGGCTTATATCCTAATGAGGGAAGATAATAAACAAAGGAAATAGAAAAGTAGGGAGGTGGGGGAGGAGGATGAAGGTACCCATGGGGGGCATAGTGTTGAAGGTTGTGTAGTTAGAATACAGATAGCAGGGGCATGAAGTTTGGCCAGCCTGGGCCCTTCCCTAAAACAGAGACTTCTCTATTTCTCCACTTTAGGCATTTTGATGGGCTACTTCTCTTGTCTGCTCATCTCTGCCTCCTATCTTCCCTGGCTTCCTTTAAGTTCTAACTGAAATCTTATCGTCTACAACCAGCCTTTCCTAATTCCTCTTAATTCCCGTGCCTTTCCTCTTTTAAGTATTTCCTATGTAGCCTACATAGAGCTTGTTTGTACATATTTGCTTGTGGTCTCCCCTCAGTAGATTGTGAGCTCTTTGAAGGTAGGGACTGTCTTTTGCCTGTGTGTATGTGTGTGTGTGTGTGTGTGTGTGTGTGTGTGCATGTGTGAAAAATGCTTAGCCCTGTGCTTGGCATATAGCAGGTGATTAACAATGTTTATTGATTGACTAAGTGGGAGGAATGGGAGAAGGGGGACAGTATGAAGCAGGGGTATTCTACTGTATGAAGGCCACAAGGGCAGATAGGTGTTCCAGGGTGAGAAGGCCCCTGGCAATGACTGAGATTCTGAGGTGAGGCAGGGTATGTTTTGGGGGTGGGTGGGGTATAAGGTAGAAGAAGACTGAAAAAGTGTGGGGGGAGGCTGCAAATGGCTTCAAATGCCAAACAGAGGGTTTTATGAGATCAGGGAGATGATAGGAAACCACTAGAACTTGCTGAGTAGGGGAATGGAATGATCAGAACTATGTTTTAGGAATATCACTTTGGCCACTGAGTGTAGGACAGACTAGAGTGGGGGAGAAAGACTCACATGGTAAGGGAGACTAACTGTTAAGTTTTTGCAATAGTTCAGGTGTGAGATGATGAGAGTCTGTACCAGGATGGTGGCAGTATCATGAGAGAGAAGATGAGAGATGTTATGAAGGTAAAATCAGCAGGCCTTGGCAACAGATTGGAGAAAGGCAGAAACAGGGAAGGACAGAAGATGATTTCTCTGTCTCTCTCTGTCTCTCTGTCTCTCTCTCTCTCTCTGTCTCTCTCTCTGTCTCTCTCTCTCTGTCTCTCTCTCTCTCTGTCTTTCTCTCTGTCTCTCTGTCTCTCTCTCTCTCTCTCTCTCACTCTCCATCTCATCACTTAGTTTCATTTTGTCTCATCAGCAAAATGTGGACAATAATACTTTTACCTTCCTGGTAAGGTGGAAGATTCAATCGAAGGATATCTTAAGATCCCCTTAGCTCTAAATATTTGTGATTTCTAATTTAACCACTGATAGACTATATGAACTTGAACATCTTGTGTGACTTCTAGACCGTTCACAAAGACTCTTACTGACACCAACCCTTTTCTTGATCTGTCTGGGATGTTGCAGTGAATTCCTAATTTATCAGTCACTCACTACACCCTAGAACTGATTTCTGAACATTTGAATTTCTGGAATAGATTTTTCTTAAGGCTTGATCCAATACTTATTATATAAAAATTTCTCGTCCTATAGAGAACAAGAAATCTGCCTTCACCCTTAGAGTCCTCCCAGAGTCCCTCCCAGTGGACTGATCTAACCCTCCTCCCTGCTCTGTGTTTTTGAGGCTCACATGCTCTATAATCCCTTCTCTTCAAAGAGATAATCAGTAGCTTTGGGACTGGTTGTGTTCCAGCTCAAAGAGAATGACACAGTTGATTAGTCCAGTGAGAAAACCAGGGAAGCTTCTTCCCAGATTAAATAGCTGCTGCATTTCAAACAGGGAAAATACCTCCAAATAAATAAATTCATCTGTCATTATGGAACTCCTTATTATTTACATTTTTTTTAAAACTAAGATTGAATGATTGTCTGTTATCTGGGGACTGGTAAACATGATAAACATGGAAATAATGAGGGGCAGATATTCATGACTGGCTGCTGCCTGGAGCAGAAGCATTTTCAGCAACACAAGATGAGAGGACTGGAACAATCAATGGTAGGGAAAAAAACAACAGGAATGCCCTCATGCAAGGCTGACCTCTGACAAAGCTTTCTCTTCTGCAGCAAACATGCCTGAACCACCATCTAGTCTCATGGCCATCGGATGGTTTCCTGAAGCTACTGATTACTTTGGGGAAGTGAAATTTATATTGCTTTACAAATCACAGAAGAATCACAGAATGTCAGGGTTGGCAGTGACCTCAGAAGCTCTTGAGGTCATCCCTGGCCTCAAGAGAATCTCTTCTACATGACTTAATAAATGCTTATCAAATGAATAAGTAAATGAATGAATGAACATATTGCTGGAGTAAGCTTAGGCAAGTCATTTAATCTGTATTGGCCTCAGTTTCTTAATCTGTAAAATGTGGAGGGGTAGACTAAATGAACTAAAAAAGTCTCTTCCAGATCTAGGCTTACAATCTTTAAGTAGTCATCTAGACTCTGCTTAAACGAGGGGGGTCCCACTACCTCTTCAGGCAGGCATTCTACTTTTAGTTAACTCTAACTGACATAAAGTTTTTCCTCACATTGAGCCAAAATTTTCTGACTTTTAAATTTTAATACTGTTCCTAATACGATTCAATTCAAGTAAGCTTTTATTGAACACCTACTGTATTCATGGGACTGTGTTGGGTGCTGGGGATATGACAGACCCGTCTGACATTAAGTGGTTTCTAGTTTAATGGTTCCATCCTCTGGGCCAAATAGAACAAATATAATTATTCTCCTTTATGATTGGCCCCTAAAATACTTAAAACCAGTTACCCTGCTGTTCCTGAAGGCTTCTCTTTCTTAAGTATTGGAGCTATAGAATGAGACAAAATAGAAACTAGGCCTGTAATCTCAGTGGTATAGGAAACCTATAGATAAGCAAATTCCTGTTACCATTGGATGTAGGCATCTTCTCTGCAGCTTATAGTCTTAGAGAATTGGCTAGAAGATGGAGAAGTTAAAAGACTTCCTGAGCCAGTAAATATCAGAGGCAGAATTAGAATCCAGCTCTTTCTGGTTTCAAGGTTAGCTCTCTAGCCACTAAATCATACCATTTTTTTCATGAGATAAGAATTAAAAGTTCTGAGTACTGCCCACCATGAACCAAAGTCTCCCTGGCACATCTCATCATAGTCTTGATTTTTTATTGCCTTAGGAAGAAGGAGAGGAGGAGAAGAAAAGGATGGTTTGAGGAGGGGAGGAGTGGTTTATAAATATTTGGAGTAGGTGGCCACCTCTGTGATATGGAGTAATGCATCAAGGAAAGTGCTTACATAAAAGAGAGGTAGGAGGGTGCCAAAGTACACTTGGCCCATTTTGCAATTTAGTCTGAGGCTGACTCCAGCCTTGGGAAAAGGACGATGGAGAAAGGCAGAGGGAGAATAGAAAGCAGACTCTGAAGTCATGTGAAGATCTGAGACACAGAATTGTGAAAGTAAAGTAATGAAGTTTCCAAAAGATGACTCAGCCTCCTGTCGTTCCCCTTCAATTAAAGAAAAAAGAAAAAAAGAAACCAACGCAAATCCATTTCAAAAGACTGCAGTGTTGAGACAAACTGCACAAGGTAGAGAATTGAGCCCTGGAAAATGATTACAGAAGAAAAAGTGTTTTTTTCTTTTGCCTGAGTGTTTCTCATTGGTAACCCATTATTCAGTAATTTCTCAACTTTCCACTGTGCTGTGTTGAAACAAACAGTATAAGGTTTGGATTTTTTTAAAAAATGGAATTAGCTGAAAATCCACATTCCTCCCCACCCCAATTTTCCAGTTCATGGTTCCCCATGGAGAGGTCACAGTGGACCAAACATCATGTAATGTTTTGTAACCCTCCTGGGAGACATGGGAAGGAGAGTGAGTCAGTCACCTTGGAGGCTTTAAAATGACCTCTGCTGTAGTTAGAAGATTGTGTTTCTTCTTTGTGTTCCAAGTTCTCAAAGTCCATATGGATCTTTTTAAGATGTAGACCTCATGGTGTTTGTGATGAGAGAGCTGGGGAGAGAAAGTTCTTTCTGGCAGCATCTATAAACAAGCATGAGTCAAATAGTGGCTTTTGAAAGGGATCTTTAGATCTACTTTGTATCCTAAGTTCTGGTAGGTTTCTAAGTCAGATAGCTATAATAAATGTAAGCCTTTTTTCAGAAATTATTTTGTAAATATCATCCTTTTACTTATCTCAGTACATATGATAGAATATAAGCTCCTTGAGGGCAGTGACTGTTTTATTTTTTATGCATATAAATGAATGTGCTCACCTTCAAAGTAGGCAACTATGTTTGACTAACAAACAATGTTTGTATTCTAAAAATACTTGCATTGCCCACAGCCTTATTTTGGCAATGACTGCTGAACCCATAATGTTCTTTTGAATTTCCTTGATCATGATATGGACTAGAGTAGCATAAGCATATCTGGTCCTATGCAATGGCAGTGGGAAAAAGATAAAAAGTAAAAATCAGAGAAAGGGACAGAAAAAGGAAGAGGGAATATCAAGGACAAATATACTTCTCTGTGTATTGCTGGCACCTAACACAATGCCTGGTACACGGTAGCTGCTTAATAAATGTTTATTGGATGAATGAATTAACAGTATATAAACAGATTAGGTAATTTCTTCTTTGTATTTTAAATAACACATTTGCTCATGCTTCCTAGCTTGCATACATTCATGAAATAGCTGGATTGATTAGACTGACTTGACTTACTGGTTCTATTTGACAAAAAAAGAAAGTTAAAATGCAATTTGCTTTTTTCGTTCTTTGCTTATTTTCCTTGGTTGTTTAGCCAAGTCTAAGCTAGAGCACTGAATTCGTCTTCATTCTGGGGCAATTGTGGATTTAGAGCTGAAAGGGAACTTACAGGCCATCCAGTTCAACCTTCTCATTTTACAGGGGAGGAAACTGAGTCCCAGAAAGATTGTACCTTGCCTAAGTTCTTATACAGAGTTGGCTATGGAAGCAAGATTCGACCCCAGGTTCTCTGGTTCCAGAGTCAGTGGTCTTTCCACTATACTTTGTTACCTGTCTAAGGGTAGAGCTAAATTTTGGACTGACCTGTCAGAAGCAGGAACTTGTAGACTGACACGGAATGCCAGTGTGACAAGAGGTATTTCAGAGTCTTCAGCCTTAGGTTGAGAATCAGTGCATCAGCATGCCAGCTCCAGAGTCCTCCCTTACTTCTTACACCAGCCCCACACCTTGGTTTCTGTCCTTCCTTTTCTTCCCTTGCCACCATCTACTTCTTACTGCTTTCTCCATCTTATACCATGCAGACACATCGAAACTAGGGCCAGTCTTATATCAAAACTGACTTCAGTGTTCACGTATGTGGTCTGATCTCAGCGGTGTCAATAATACCCCAGTCTTAAAATTGGAGATTTTATTGCAAGCTGATATGTCAGCTTTCCTTTAATAAACAGTAATAACAGCGACAACAAAAATAGACATTATGCATCTAAATGAATGTGCTCACCTTCAAAGTAGTCAACTTGGAAGACCATGCTGGTACTCCAAAAATGCCTCTGTTGCCCACAGCATCGCTTTGGCAATGACTTCAGAGCCCATACTGTTCTTTTGAATTTCTTCCATCATGATATGGACTTGAGTACCATAAGGACATCTGGTCCTATGGTGTGGGAGTAGGGAAAGGATAGAGAGAGGTAGAAATCAGAGAATGGGGAAGGAAAGGGAGGATGAAATACCAAGGACAAAGACCACCTGCCCCACAAGTTTACCCTTTGTAGCACTTGGATTCTGAGTCACACTTATGTAACCAACGGGGAATGAGTGGGACTCTCTGGCTACCACCATACAAGGACTGTGATTAGGCAGAGACTTTAAGTGAGAAGAAGGATTATTCATAGATGCTTCATATTATTCCCACCATAGTGGCTTTTGACCCACCCTATTCCAAATTCATCCAGTATCCTACGCTGCTCCAGCTCTTGCTTCATGACTCCTTGTCTACCTACTTGAATTCATTTATACACATCTTTGCCCAGCACAATATTTTGGTAATCTTTACTCACTCATTATGGCTTGGATGTCTATTTTCTAAATGTCTATTTATTTAGGATGGAGAATTGTCCTAATCACTGGCTGGAGGAGGGCCCCCATCCTTATGGAGACAGAACAGAGACATGAGGATCTTGTCTTATACCAAAAAGCAAAAGACAAACCACTACCTGACTGAGACGATAGCAGAGCCATATGTAGCCAGGCAGTCCCTTCAACTGGACAATCTGTTGAAGCCCATAACAAATGGAAGCACTGCTCAGCACAGAAAGCAGATGCATAGATCTCTCTCCAAACCACCATCTGACTAATGCCTTTTATTAGATGCTACTGGTAAAGACTTTGTCTTCTGAGCTTCCTCATTGCAGGTGCCTTGAAATCTCCATTATAAAAGCATCCACATAGACAGAACTTCCCTGTTTTTGTCAAAGGCACCATCGTCTTCTCAGGCACCAAGTTCTCAACCTTGGTGTCATTGTCAACCCCTCAATCTCTCATGTCACACACTTAATTGGTTGTCAAATATTCTTCTTCTTAACCTGAGCAACATCCATACCACCCTCTCTAATCACATGACCACCATTATGATTATAGGATCTCATCACCTCTTACCTACACTGATAGCTTCCTAATTGGCATTGTGTTAGGTGCTGGGAATACCCATAGTCCCTGTCCTCAAGGACACAGATCACCAGAAGCACGATTTATACAAAATCATTTCTTCAAGCTTCAAGTATCTCTTCTCTCCAATTTATCCTCCACATGAAAGATTAATTTTTGCTAAAGCAAAATTTTGACCACATCGCTTCCTAACTTAAAAACCAATGGCTCTCTATTGCTATAGGATCAAATAGAAATTCCTCTGTTTGACAGTATAAGCTCTGAATATTTTGGCCTCATTCTACTTCTTCAAACTTATTATACTTCACTCCCCTTCCCATACTCTATGGATCAGCCAAACTGGGTCTTCGTGCTATTCCCCACATATGTTGCTCCATCTTTTACCTCTGTGTCTGCACTGTCTATTCCCCTGCCTTAGGATTCCCTTTTTTCCTTGAAAACACAGGCAAACCCCTCTCTTCTGCATGAAACCTTTCTTTCTCTTTATTTTGGGGGGGGCAGAGTTAAGTGACTTGCCCAAGGTCATATAGCTAGTAAGTATCTGAGGCAGGATTTGAACTCAAGTCCTCCTGACTCCAAGGCCAGAGCTCTAGTCATCTAGCTGCCCCTGAAACCTTTCTTGATTTCCTCAGCTGATAGTGCCTTCTTCCTTCCACTATTTTTAATTCATTTCGCGCTTATTCTGTATATACTTAGGTATTTTCTTCTTAATTATTTTTCAGTTTCTACATATTACATATTTCATGTGACTGAATGTAAACTCCTTGAGGGCAGTAACTGTTTCCTTGCCTTTGTATCCAGTGCGTGGCACTAGATTGCTGCTTGATTGACCTTGACTTCTGTGCTTCAATGACAGATGAATCAATGAATCAGATCATTGAGGAGCCAGCTCATTCCGAGGGAACCCAGAGAAGCTTAAAAAAAGCAAATGATTGGACCCAGCTTCATGGGGAGTCAGCTTCCCTGCCAATGTAGTGAGCCCTTTGACTTCCTTCACCAGATGAATGCGGAACCTCTCAGGGTTTTGGACTTCCCCTCTCATGGACTCTCCCACAGAAAAAAGCAGTCTGGTCTTTGCCATACAACACTGACACATACTCTTAGACAATGTGGAGAGGTTACTTATAAGGAAGTTCTGAAATTAATAACCACCAGGGATTTGGGTAAAATAGACCAGCTCCATCAAGATCTTAAGACATGTGGGGGATTAGGAGGCAGAGTGGACAGAGTCAGGCAGACTTGGGTTTGAATTCTGCCTCAGGCATTTCCTACCTTTGTGACTCTAGGCCTGTCATTTAAACTTTGTTAGCCTCAGTTTCCTCATTTATAAGATGGGAATAACAGCACCCCCCTTAGGGGGTTGTCGTCAAGATCAAGCGAGATAACATATGGAAAGCACTTTGTAAAACTTAAAAAAAATGAAAAACTTTAATTCCCCAGCCAGGAGGCTATGACTCCAGCAGTTTACGTGGCTTCCTGGTCATATAAATCAGGGTGTACCAAACCTACAGTATGACTATCCTCAGGGGGTGCAATAAGTTTGCCAAAGTTATATACAGAATATTTTTTTAAATAACTTTAGCATCCTATTGAAACATTCCAAAAGTAGTATTGTGACTGAAGAAATTTTATGTGCCAAATAATGTTTCCTTTATGAAAAAAAGTAAAGAAAAAAAGACCTTAATCTACAATTTATCATGGAATAAGTCTGCCTTGGTTAATCAGATTTTTGAAGGTTTCACAGAATCTGTTTGCAATAAATTAGCCCAGATGAAAGTGGCCTCTGGCTTGCCTGAACTCTATAAGCATTGTGTTCACAGACTTTTGGATACAATCAAATCTGGAGTGATTTTGTGCCTCCAGCATTCCTCTAGCCCACCAACTGAGTATAGTGTACTTCTTGTGTGGGAGCCCATAAAACACAACCCTGCTCCTTCTCCTGCCTCTGATCTGGGCCCAAAGTGTTACCCAGGATTAGTTCCATTCACAGATTGGCCCACATGCCTATAACAGTCAAAGGATCATCTTTCCTCCCTACTAATACCCAGAATGACCAATTATGACTAGTTCCTGAAGTCTTCCCTGTGGTCTAAATACTATTGACCTTCAAAATCCAACTTCTCACATATTAAACATAACTGAGAGGAAGCATAGCATAATGTCTAGAGAACTGGACTTGGGTCTTGAAAGACTGGGCATCAAACCCTGCCTCAGCTGTTTGTGCATGACTCTCCAGGTAAATTGTTCTGAGCTTCATTTTCATCATTTGCGAAATGATTATAATAATAGCAGCTACTTCACAAAATAAGAAGGAAAGGACTCATATGTAGAAGAAATATTTATAGATTCTCTTTTTGTTGTGGCAAAAAAGTGGAAGCTAGGCAGGGGAGAGGGCAGGGCGGCCTGAACATTCACTGGGGTGGTTGTAACAAAACTGAGAGGGGTGGGCTGGTTCAGCACCAAGGAGAAGGACGGCAGGGGAATTCTTGAATCAAGACTTCGTTTTGATGTTTTCAGGAAAAAGTTGGTTGACATCATCAGAGATATTTTAGGACAAGGAAGAATGAGTTATTGGCAAATTCAATTAGGCTAGCTGAGTATCATGCCTTTAGAAGGTTTGTATTGTTAAACTACTGAGAATAAGATCCAAGTGAGCCACCAGGGCATGGGACAGTCATCACTACTTTGTCTGGTTTCCCAAAATGAAATTTCCACAAGGTGGGGAAGTCTTGGTATCTTTTTCTCTAATCCACTAAATACTTTGAGAAAATCGGGAGAAACTATGTATGTCCATGCCTTCTCCTATCCCTAGGTGTGAGATTGCTTGTAGAAGTGCAAGAACTATTTAATTTTTCTTTTGATATCCAATACCTAATATGGTGTAAGTGCTTCATAAATTCATGTTGAACTGAGTTAAATTGAATACTTGTAGTTCAAGGAGTAAGCATTTAGAGAAGGCAGAGTGTGATGAGAAGGTCTTTCCTAGACAACTTCAGCTACATTTCTGATAAGGTACTGAATCTGAGTCTTTGGCCTATCTCCCTAAAGCCGTATCTCCAGAACTTAGACATAACATCTGGTGTGCTCTTACTTTGAATTGATGTCCTTCCATATTTTATAGCTTTTGTAGTATATCAGTATGAAAACCAGAGTTGTTGAAGTAGCAAGAACTCTTGAGAACCATTTTTTTTCTCTTCATATTCTTCTATTATAAGGTAGCATCTTAAAAATGAAACACAATATGCTCTGGGGCCCTCAGATGAGATAAACATGTGTCTTTTACTTTGCTGACTTAGTTCCAAGGAAATAATTAAGTCATTTGTGTGCTTGTCACTTATGGAAATAGTTGATCTCTTCTCTGAATGATACTTCACATCACAATGTAAATAAAATTTACAGAGCATTTAACTCAACTCTTTGAGCTTCAAAACAAAATAAGTTTTATTTCCAACATAGATAGAACCATGGCCTTGAGCCAGAGTTTACTCCCTATACTCATTAATCAGACCTTTGATTTTTTTTTCTTTTGCTGAATTTGAATTTCTCTTCAACATATGAATAGAGTGTATATATATATATATATATATATATATATATATATATTGTTTTGCTTTCTTTATTATATACATCCTGTCTTTTAAAACTTTTTCAAAAGTGTTAAAGTTTAACATGTTGTGTGTGTGTGTGTGTGTGTGTGGGTGTGCGTGTGTGTATGTGATAACATTTTTTTCCTTTTAGCAGAGGGCTGGGTGAGAACAAGGTTAAATGAATTTAGTTCTTCACTTCCCAGGTAAGTATAAGAAACAGCTAAGTTCCAAGTGGTGATGACTTTAGAATATTACCATTTGAAGGGTCCTTTGCATTTAGCTAGCCCAACTTCAATTCACACTTACGCATTTTCTTCTATAATTTCCTTGTTTATCCGATCTAAGCTTGAATGCTTTTAGTGACAAGAAGTTAGATTGTGATTCAGTCCATTCCAGTGGCATGAGTTTTTCATCTCACTCAACCTAAGCAAAAGGTTCTCAAAGGGACCACTCCCTGTGGGAACACCTTAGTTTTATAGTCAAAGACTCTTTGGGATCCCCTGGATACTGCAGGGGCTGCTTGGGTGGCAGTTGAATTCATGGCTGCCAGCCATTTCCTGACCAAAATAAGTGTGACATTAACATTTGTACTTTTTGGGGTCTTTACAATTTTTCTAGGAGAAAGTGCTAGGTAAGACTCATCAACAATTGAACCACTATTTCTGAGGTCTCTTTTCTTCTGTATTTTCATATTTTCCAGAACTGACAAGATTGTGAAAAACTCATCTGCTTTGGGTTTTGAGGTCTCAGGACACTTAAAGCTACATGAATATTTTACTTAGCAGTGTAATGAAATGGGATGTGATCCAAAGAAGTAAGAATTACCAGTTTCCTCTTATTTTTTTTCTTCTTTCCATAAAATGTCTCATGACATGGATATTGAAAATGAGTATAACATAATAGTTTAGTTTCAGACTTTCTGTGTATAATGATGTGATATATACGTATATGTTTATGTATATGTACATACACACATATATCTATACCTATTTATATATGCATATGTGTATATATACATACATACACACGCACACACACACATATATGTGCGTGTGTATATATATGTGTGTGTATATGTATACACACACACATATATATATACACACATATATATATATATATATATACAAACACACACACACATATATATATATATATATACATACATACATACATACATATATGCAGTAGAATCATAACTAGAGTGGGGGCAATTGGGACTTTGCCCTAGGAGACCAAAATCTAGAAGGCTTTTATAGTACTTACAATATATTATAATACAAACAACTAAGCTTAGTGCCACGTTACCAAGAGTAGTAGAAATAGGTTGGCCCCTTCTCCTTTCCATAAGCTTTTCTTCAAATGAGTTTCTCTGAGACTCAGGCCTATCCTGTTTTTCTCTCCTCAGTGATGTCCCCCCCTCCCAGCAATGGCCTTAATAATAAGTCTCTGTCCATGGAGACTGTTGCCTCAAGGTGTCTCTATCCCACTATGGGGTAGTGTTCCGGGTTCTTTTCCTCCAGGATCTCTCATTTCCTCCAATTGAATTTATCTTAAAAAGTTGATTGGATAATACATTTCATGCTGCTTGCCCCAAGTGCATTTTGTGAAGCTTATACTAAAATTGCCATTTTCTTTTTTTTTTCTGGCAACACATGGAGTAAGATTTTCGTTCCTATTTTAACTGATATTGCAAGTTGTTTTAGGCAACAAAGGACCCTTTATTCTTAGTAGACAAGGAATAAAATTAAATTTAAGAATTCTAGAGCTGGAAAAGGCCTTAGAGAATTATCTAGTAACTATCTTTATTTTACAGAAGAGATATGTGAGATCCACAAAGACTAGATACCCTATTTAAGTTGCAGATCTAGGTCTACAATTTGCATCTTCTGATTCAGTCTAATGTGTATTTCAATACGGATTATGTGCAATGTTTTAGACGATAAACTGCTTCACTAGGCTCTAGGCCTACAAAGATTGAAAGAAAATAACCTCTAACCTCAAAGAGCTTATGCTTTACTGGTGGGGGGAGGGCAAACTAGGGCTATAATATGTATACATAAGTATTATATAACATAAATTGCTCTATGATTCCCCCCTGGTGGATGAAGAGCCATATTTGAATTGCCAGCTTTCAAAATGGCGCTTGATACCTTTCACAATTGTATTGAGAAGATGTCTGAGAGAACTCTCCATTCTGACTGGGAAGGCTAAGGAGCCACAGCCTGTCTCACATGGAGGTTGACTATGGCTTTGGTTGCGGGGGAAATAAATAAAATCAAATAAATTAAGCACCTATTGTTGTCAGAGTAGGGTGGATAGGCTTTTGGGGAGATAAGTTTATATAAAGCACAGTCCCTGCCCTCAGAGAATTTACCATCTAGTATAAGGATAGCATACAGGCATAGACAACTACAGTGCAAAATATTACATGAAAAGCTCATTAAATAGTTACCGCAAAATAAAGCGTCTTGTGAATACTAAGGGGAAAAGTCAGAGGTATACTCTATACCAAGCCAGTTGGTATAGACTCAAGAGAGGAGAGAGCTGATTGTTAAATTTTTGGTGTGAGCAAAAGTGGGATAGAAATTGGCAAATGCTACAGATCAGTGCTTGATTTATTATTTTATTTATTACCTAGACTTAAGAAAATGATTGCAAAAGTGTTGATAATACAGGTTAACTTGAAAGTGTGTTCAACCCCCCCCCCACATGAGCTGATTGTTAAATGTTTTACCCTCATATCCTAGGGAAAAGTTGTTACCAACTAGAAATGAGTGTAGGGGGTAGTTGTCCAGTATAGGGTGCAGACATTATAGAGGGAACTGTCCCTGATTAAGCTAATTACACATGCAATAATGCTCTCAGGGTTGCTGTGAGGAAAGACTTCTATAAGCCTTAAGGTTCTATAGAAATGTAAGTTTTTATCATATTTGATTTTTTCAACATATTTGACATCATTTTAGTTAGTATTTCATAATACTTTGGTATTGTTAAATCAAGATGTTGAGTGGATAGAAGGCTAACCTTGAGTCAAAAAGATTTGGATGCAAGTCCTGTCTCTGATTCACGTTAGTCATAAGACTATGGATGAATAACTTAATCCCCCAATGTTCCAGACTGCTCTCTAAAACTGCAAGTTACTGGGTAGCTAGGTGGTAGAGTAGATAAAGCACCAATCGGGGAAAATCTGAGCTCAAATTCGGCCTCAGACACTTACTAGCTGTGTGACCCTGGGCAAGTCACTTCGCCCCAATTGCCTCAAAAATAAAAATCTAATTGACAAAGAAATTGCCCATGTGTATCGAGGAGTTTCTACATTAGAGGTACCTCTTCACTGATACAATAGGCCCAGACCAAATACTTGGTATCCACAAACTTTATGTCTAGACCTGATAACAAAGTTTATGACAAAAGTATGTGCCATTGGAATGCAACCTTAAGAGAAGTATTATAATTCAGGCTCTTCTCTGTTACCCGTTTTCTATAAGGAGGTCTTCATTTATCCTTCACAAAAAAAAAAGAGTCAGCTGATGGCCCAGCAGATGGAGTGTTGGGTAGGCCTGGAGTCAGGAAAACCTGAACTCAAAATGAGCTTCAGACATTAACTAGCTCTGTGGTCCAGAGCAAGTCACTTAACTTCTGCCTGCCTCAGTTTCTCCAAAGTGAGGATAATAGCAACACCTCCCTCACAGAGTTGTTGTGAAGATCAAAGAAGTTAATATTTGTAAAAGCACTTAGTGTTATGGAAATACTTATTTCCTTCCTGTTACTTCCCTGTGTAAACAATTTAGGACAAAGACTCTTGGGAACCTGGGCCAACTTGGTCAGGGGGTCATCGATAAGAAACCAGGCCAACCTCTCAGCTTCCTTAGAGCTTCTTTTCCAAATTCTTTTTGGTAGTTCCATTTGGCAGAGAGGGCGAAGAGCCCAGCCAGGGAAGTCCCATTGAAACACCACTGGCACCAGCTTTAGCCAGTAGGTTTGCCTAGGCTTTTCTCATTTCTAAGTACAGCATGGAGATGGCATTCCCTTCTCTGAATTTTCCTGTTATTTCATCTTCTCGAAACTGGAAATGGTAACCACTTTGGCAAGCAGATGAGAGGCCTATACTGGGTCACTCTTTAGTCTGTAAATACCACAACAGCCCTTTCCATCTATTTATTTATTTATTTATTGTTTTCTTTTTCTGTATGTTTTTTGGTTCAGTGAGTAGCACCACATGTCCGTGTATTTCTAACTGCAGAGAGATTATTTTCCCCTAATCTCCTTTCATGGTAGTCAAATGCTGATGCCACGAAGCCAAAATTCTATCGAAGCATATGGGCACTGTGCTGGAATTGTATTAGAGGCCCTAGATTTGAATCTCAGCTCTCCAACATGCTAGCTTTGGGATCTTAGGCAAGTCCCTAGCTTTGACCCTGGGCAAGTCATTTAACCTCTTTCTGCCTGGATTTCTTCAAGAATAGAATAGAAATAATAGCACCTACCCCCCACCCCCACCCCATGATTGTTGTGATGATCAAATGAGATGATATTACCAAGCACTTAGCACAGTGCTAGGAGCATAGTTTGTGCTTGTTTCCTTCCTTCCTGCCTAGACAACCTCCCTTATGAAGCTCTTTGGCAAACAGAGCATTTTGTATGTGCTCCAGGAAGCAATAGGGAACCACTGGAATTTATGGAGTAGAGAGTGATATGATCAGACCTGCACTTTCGGAAGATCACTTTGGTGGCTGCATGGAGAATAGATTGGGGTGAGACAGACAGACCCATCAATAGACTATTGCAATAATTCAGGCATAAGGTGATAAGGGCCTGCACTAGAATGGTGTCAGTGTCAGAGGAGAGAAGGGGGCATACTTGAGATATGTTGCAATGATAAAAGTCAACAGTCCTTGGCTACACCTTGAATATGACAGGTAAAAGATAGTAAGGAGTCCAGGATGACTCCTAGGCTGTGAACCTGAGGGGTGGGAGGAATGGCATTACCCTTTATAATAGTAGGAAAGGTGGAAGGGGGATTAGAAAGATAGAAGGGGAAAGATTTAGGGGGAAATATGGAGTTTTGTTTTGGACATACTGAGCTTAAGATGTATAGTAGACATCCAGTTTGAGACATGTGAAAAGAAGTTGGAGATGTGAGATTGGAGGTGAGCAGAAAGACTGGGGCATGGCAGGTAGATTTGAGAATCATCAGCACAGAGATGGTAATTAAAACCATGGGAGCTGATAAGATCAATAAGTGAAGTAGCAGAGAGGGAGAACAGAAGAGGGCTCAGGAAAGAACCCTGAGGGACACCTAAGGTTAGAGGAAATGATCTGGAGGATGATTCAACAAAAGAGGCATGGAAGGAGGAGTCAGATAGGCAGAGGAGAAACAAGAGTTAGTGGTGTCCAGAAAACCAAGAGAGAAGAGAGTGTCAAGGAGAAGAGAGTGATCATCAGTGTCAAAGGCTTCAGAGAGGTCAAGGAGAATAAGGATTTAGAAAAGGCCGTTGGACTCGACAAGTAAGACATCAAAGGGTAATTTTGGAGAGAACAGCTTTGGTGGAACGATAAGATAGGAAGCCAGATTGTAAGTCTTTAAGAAGGGAGTAGATGACATTTTGAGGAGTTTGGCTATAAAGGGACAAAGAAATATAGAAAGAGAGTAAGTGGGGATGGAAGGGTTGAGTGAGAGCTTTTTCCAGGATAGAGGGGACATGGGCATATTTTTGGCAACAGACAATGAGCCAGTAGAGAGGGAAAGACTGAAAATAAAGGAAAGAGAGAGGATTGTGGGGGAAGCAATCTCCTGGAGGAGTGGGTATGGAATAGTGTGATGGCAAAATGGGATTTTTTTTGCTGTTTTTTTTCTTTTGGAGTGCTTCTCAGCACTAAGGCAATCAAATGCCTTTGACTGAGTCTTGCCTTTGGTTGAATCAAGAGTCTTTGATTAAATCAAAAGTCTTTGACTGGAAACAGTACATGTACTCTGAGGTTAGCATTTTGCTTTGAGGCTCACTTATTGGAATTGTACTTCTGTGCTTTGACCAGATGAGACTCTGGGTAGCCATCAAGGATCCCTCCAACTTTGAAAACCTGGATGTTGGTGCTTTTTTCTCTGGTAATCACATATGTATTGCTATGGACAGACAGAAGCCCTGTCTGCTGATTTGTGTTATTTGCTATGTTTATATAGCTTCTGCTTGTAATTTTTGTTTGTGCTTTCTCTGAAGTTCAGAGTTCTGACTTTTTCCCCCTGAACTAAGTGAATGATATATGTATGTTTAATTAAAGTGAGACTGCAAACCCTTTAAGCTCCTTTCCTTCAGAAAAGCAGATCAAAGAACCTCTGTTGGCAGCCCTCCTGTGCACTTGTATTGTTACCCTTACACCTCCACAGCAGCTGGAAGCAGTATTGTTGTTACAAATGGCATCATATGAAAATGTAGAGGAGTTAGACTTGGTAAGGAATAAGACATATGAGACAGAGATGAAGGAGGAAAGAGTGGCAGAAGGCATCTGATTGATAGGGGATGAGGAAGAGGGGAGAAGAGGGAGCTTGTGGCCATTGGTCTCATTTTTTTTTCTGTATGATATGAAGCAAAGTTCTCAGTTAAGAGGGTAGGGGTAGAGGGA
The DNA here is from genome assembly GCF_011100635.1 of Trichosurus vulpecula. NCBI lineage: Eukaryota > Metazoa > Chordata > Mammalia > Diprotodontia > Phalangeridae > Trichosurus > Trichosurus vulpecula. Next base: position 536,484,613 of record NC_050573.1, read on the forward strand.
GCCATGGGGGATTTGAAGAGGAATGAAAAAGTTTAGAAGAGCTGCTAAAACGCAGCATGTCCAATAGATAAAGCCAAACTCCAAGTCAGTAAGACGTAGAGTCAAGTTCTGTCTCTAACATAAACCACTTTTGAGATCATGAGCAAATCACTGAAACTGTTAATAGTTAGTGTCAACTCTCTAAGATGATAAATTACAGACAAGTGGCTGATGTGCACTGGTGAAAGGAATTTCCACACCAGCTGTTCTATGTGTGTGTGTGTGTGTGTGTGTGTGTGTGTGTGTGTGTGTGTGTACTGTGTGTCTGTGTGTGTGTGTGTGTGTGTGTGTTAGATGGTAGGGCAGGGAGTTGGAACACAGGTCTCCTGACTCCCAGGGCAATGTTCTTTCTACCCCAGTACCCTAATAAACTGCTTTTTGGTTAAAATGTTACAGTACACTTATTTAAAGAAATGTTGAAATTGAAATACATTTTTCCCTGTGAAGAGAAAAAGGGATCTTTCATCTCATTAAACCTAATATCAAGCAGAGCTTGTAAACTTTGTGATATATCTGTGTATAAGTATCTAATGATAGCTAACATTCATAAGTGCTTTAAGATTTACAAAACACTTTATAAATATTAGCTCACCACAACAACTCTTGAAAAGAGTTGTTGTCATTATCCTCATTTTACAGATGGAGAAACCAAGGTAGACAAAAGTTGTGACTTACAACTAGTAAGTGTCTGAGATCAGATTTGAACTTAGGTCTTCTTGACTTCAGGCACCTCATTCTACCATGTTTGTGTGTTTCTAGTAGTATTTATAGAGTAGTACTAGTACTACTAGTAGTAATAGTTATAGTAGTAGTAAGAGAGAGGAGAAAGTGAAAGAAGAGGGGGAGGAGAAGAACAAGAAAGAAAAGAAGGAGCAAGAGGGGAAGATAGAAATGGAGGAGGAGGAGGAAGAAGAAGAAGAAGAAGAAGAAGAAGAAGAAGAAGAAGAAGAAGAAGAAGAAGAAGAAGAAGAAGAAGAAGAAGAAGAAGAAGAAGAAGAAGAAGGAGGAGGAGGAGGAGGAGGAGGAAGAGGGGATGATGGAGGAGGAGGAGGAGGAGGAGAAGGAAGAGGAGGAAGAGAAGGAAGAGGAGGAGGAGGAGGAGATGATGGAGGAGGAGGAGGAGATGATGGAGGAGGAAGAGAAGAAGAAGGAGGAGGAGGAGAAGAAGAAGGGGAGGACTAGAAGAAGAAGAAACAGGAGGAGGAGGAGGAGAAGAAGATTAAAAAGGAGGAGGAGGAAAGAAATGGAAAAAATAAGGAAGAAAAAGAAAGAAAGAAAGAAAGAAAGAAAGAAAGAAAGAAAGAAAGAGAAAGAAAAGAAAGAAAGAAAGAGAAAGAAAAGAAAGAAAGAAAGAAAAAGAGAAAGAAAGAAAGAAAAGAAGGAAGGAAGAAAGAAAGAAAGGAAGAAAGAAGGAGAAAAGA